>NW_026596427.1:276592-341946 GCF_907164565.1 Psammomys obesus
TCCTGAAGATATCTGATAAGCTAGGGTCAGATGAAAGGGGAGGAGGAGCCCCCTATCAGTGGACTTGGAAAGGGGCGGGAAGGAGATGAAGGAGGGAGGGTGGGCAGGAATGAGGGAATGGGATACAGCTGGGATACAAAGTTAATAAACTGTAACTAATATTAAAAATGTAATTAAAAAAACAAAAACAAACAAACAAACAAAAAAAGAGTTGCCTTGGTCATTTATGATGTCTCTTCACAACAATAGAAACCCTAAGACTGTATATTAATAGCATTTAGAGAGAAAGAAGTCTGAAACATTTCTCATTTTTAAATACCTTAAATCACTTCCTTTCATGTTTACAACTTGCATTTACACACCTTAACATACTGTCTTATATCCTCATAACTTCCATAAACTTTGTTTTAATCTAATTATTTTCTATGAGACACAAGTGGTTCATTATTGAGAGCAGTCAGTGCAAAGAGAGTTCCTTTAAACAAAGGAATAGTAAAAATTCATATGGAAACCTGTTTTGTGAGTTTATCTTTTTCAGCATGAAGTTGGCCAGCAAGTTCTGTGTCTTCCTTTCTCAGCTGGATAATTAGTTGCTATAGTTTACTGAGGCCTTATTTTACATATGTAATGAAATAAGAAGTCAGCTGCTGCCTTGAGGAGGGAGCTTGTTTACCTGCTGCTGTTACACAGTTACAATTAACCATCAATACAATCAGAGATCTACAAAGGATATATTATAACAGGAAGTATAAACCAAATGGTCTAATTATCAGTTAAAATGACATAGAACTCACCTGCTACCATGGCTTCATTGGTCTTTGGTTGTCACAAAATACATTATTACATCTTTAGCTTCTATGCAGGACAGCATAGTCCTTTTGCTGCCAGACATACAAGGTCTGAGAGATTTTCCTGTGGATGAGAAACTTGGAAAAACTAACTTTCTGTGGTGAGGTAGAGCAGGGCAGTCAGCCCAACAGTATCTACAGTATGGATAGATCCCTGGTGGCAGATGAAGCAGGGAGAAGGTTGTTTCTCTATGGTTAGGTGGTTAGTATTACCACAATCCAGGTGGAGCTGTTTGTGTCCCATGTCTTCTTTGAGAACCTTAGTGTTGCCACTAGGATCTGGCATTGCTGTCTGAGGTGGGAAGCTTTTTTATTAAACATTTTAAATACCATATTCAGCAGATTTATAAAGATTGTGAGAACCAAGATCTATTTTTTTCTTTTTCTTTTTATTATTAGTTACAGTTCATCAACTCTGTATCCCAGCTGTATCCCGCTCCCACAGTCCCTCCCAATCTCACCCTCCTACCCTCAATACCTCCCTGCCCCTTTCCAATTCCATGGATAGGGGAGGACCGCCTCCCCTTTCATTTGACCCTGTTTTATCAGGTATCTTCAGGACTGGCTGCAAAGTCCTCCTCTGTGTCCTAGCAGGGCTGCTCCACCCTTGAGGGGTGGGGAGGTCAAAGAACCTGCCATTGAGTTCATATCAAAAATAGTCTCTGTTCTCCTTACTAGGGAAACCCACTTGGTTACTGAGCTACCACAGGCTATGTCCGAGCAGAGGTTCTAGGTTATGTCCATACATGGTCCTTGCTTGGATAAATAGAGTCATATAAGACCCCTGTGCCCAGATATATTTGGTCCTTGTGGAGCTCCTATCCTCTCCATGTCATATTGACTCAACCTTCTTTCATATGATTCCCTGCACTCTGCTGAAGGTTTGGTTATGAGTCTTAGTACTGCTTTGATATACTGCTAGGTAGAGTCTTTCAGAGGCCCTCTGTGGTAGGTTCCTGTCCTGTTACTTGTTTTTTCCTACTTCCAATGGTCATCCCATTTGTCTTTTTAAGTGAGGATTGATCATCTTACCCTGGGGCTTCTTTATTGTTTATCATCTTAGGTATAGAGGTTTCATTATGTTTCTTATATCTTATAGGTGTATATAAGTGAGTATATACCATGTGTGTTTTTCTCCTTCTGGGATACCTAACATAGAATGATCTTTTCTAGATCCCACCATTTGCCTGCAAATTTCATGATTTCCTCCTTTTTGATTGCTGAGTAGTATTCTGTCGTATAAAAATACCACAATTTCTGTATCCATTCCTCGGTTGATGGACATCTGGATTGTTTCCAGGTTCTGGCTATTACAAATAAAGCTGCTACAAACATGGTTGAGCAAATGTCCTTGTTGTCTACTTGAGGAAATTTTGGATCTATGTCTAGGAATGGTATAGCTGGATCTTGAGGAAGCACTATTCCTAATTGTCTGAGAATGTGCCATATTGATTTCCAAAGTGGTTGTACCAGTTTACATTCCCAACAGCAATGGAGGAGGGTTCCCCTTTCTCCACAACCTCTCCAGCATGTGTTGTCACTTGAGTTTTTGATCTTAGCCATTCTGATGAGTATAAGGTGAAATCTCAGGGTCATTTTGATTTGCATTTCTCTGATGAGGAAGGATGTTGAATATATCTTTAAGTGTTTCTCTACCCTTCAATATTCCTCTACAGAGAATTCTCTGGTTAGCTCCTTAGCCCATTTTTAATTGAATTGCTTGATTTATTTCTTTTTAACTTCTTTAGTTCTGTATATATTCTGGATATAAGCCCTCAGTCAGATATAGGGTTGGTGAAGATCCTTTCCCAGTCTGTAGGCTGTCGTTTTGTTCTGACAACAGTGTCTTTGGCTTTACAGAAGCTTTTCAGTTTCATGAGGTCCCATTTATTGATTGTTGCTCTTAGAGCCTGTGATGGTGGTGTTCTGTTCATGAAGTTGTCTCCTGTGCCAATGAGTTCTAGGCTGTTACCCAATTTTTCTTCTAACCGATTTCGAGTACCTGGTTTTATGTTAAGGTCTTTGAGCCACTTGGACTTTAGTTTTGTGCAGGATGATAAATATATATCTATTTTCAGTTTTCTGCATGTAGACATCCAGTTAGACCAGCACCATTTGTTGAAGATGCTGTCTTTTTCCATTGAATGGTTTTGACTTCTTTGTTAAAAATCAAGTATTCATAGGTGTGTGGGCTTATTTCTGGGTCTTCTCTTCGGTTCCATTGATCTACTATTCTGTTTGTATGCCAATACCATGCAGTTTTTATTACTATTGCTCTGTAGTACAGCTTGAGGACAGGGACTGAGATACCTACAGATGATCTGTTCTTCTACAGGATCATTTTAGAGATTCTAGGTTTTTTGTTTCTCCATATGAAGCTGAGAATCTTTCTTTCAAGGTCTGTAAGGAATTGTATTGGTATTTTGATGGGAATTGGGTTACATCTGTAGATTACTTTTGGCAAGATGGCCATTTTCACTATGTTAATCTTACCAATCCATGAGCATGGGAGATCTTTTCATCTTCTGATATTGTCTTCAATTTCTTTCTTCAGAGACTTGAAGTTTTTTTTTTTTTTTTTTTTTTTTCAAACAAGTCTTTCACTTTCTTGCTTACAATCACCCCAAGGCACTTTATGTTAAAAGTGGCTATTGTGAAGGGTGTTGTTTCCCTGATTTCTTTCTCAGTCCTTTTGTCTTTGGTATACAGGAGGGCTTCTGATTTTTTGAGTTGATTTTGTATCCAGCCACTTTGCTGAAGGTGTTTATCAGCTGAAGGAGTACTTTGGTTGAATTTTTGAAGTTGCTCATGTATACTATCATATCTTCTGCGGATAGTGAAACTTTGACCTCTTCCTTTCCAATTTGTATCCCCTTGATCTCCTTTAGTTGTCTTATTGCTTTAGCTAGGACTTCAAGTACTATGTTGAAGAGTTATGAAGAGAGTGGGCAGCCTTGCCTTGTCCCTGATTTCAGTGGCATTGATTTTAATTTACCTCCACTAAGTTTGATGTTGGCTATAGGCTTGCTGTATATTGCCTTTACTATATTTAGGTATGTGCCTTTTATGCCTGATCTCTCCAAGACTTTAAACATGAATGGGTGTGGTACTTTTGTCAAATGATTTTTCGGCATCTAAGGAGATGATCATGTGGTTTTTCTCCTTCATTTTGTTTATGTGGTGGATTACATTGATGGATTTCCATATGCTGAACCATCCTTGCATAACTGGAATGAAGCCTACTTGGTCGTGGTGGATGATATCTTTGATGTGCTTTTGGATTTGGTTTGTGAGTATTTTATTGAGTGTTTTTGCATCAATGTTCATAAGAGAGATAGGTCTGAAGTTCTCTTTTTTTTGTTGGGTCTTTGTGTGGTTTAGGTACCAAGATGAGTGTGGCTTCATAGAATGAGTTTGGTAATGTTCTTGCTGTTTCTATTTTGTGGAATAGTTTGGAGAGAATTGGAGTTAGCACTTCTTTGAAGGTCTGGTAGAATTATGCACTGAATCCATCTGCACTGAATCCCAGGGATTTTTTTTGGAAGGGAGATTGTTGATGACTGCTTCTATGTCCTTGAGCGATATAGGATACAGGACTATTCTATCTTTCTACCTGATCTTGACTTAATTTTAGTAGATGGAATCTATCAATAAAATTGTCCATTTCTTTTAGATTTTCAAATTTTCTGGCATATAGGCTTTTGTAGTACAATCTAATGATTGTTTGGATTTCCTCAGTGTCTGTAATTATGTCCCCCTTTTCATTTCTGAGTTTGTTGATTTGGATAGTTTCTTTTTACCTTTTAGTTAGTTTGGCTAAAGGTTTTTCTATCTTGATTTTCTCAAAGAACAAGCTCTTTGTTTCATGGATTCTTTGAATAGTTTTATTTGTTTCTAATTGACTGATTTCATCCCTGAGTTTAATAATTTCCAGCCATCTGCTCCTCTTGGGTGTATTTACTTCTTTTTTTTTCTAAGGCTTTTAGTTGGGCCACTAAGTTGCTTGTATGAGATTTCCCAAATTTCTTCTTGAAGACACTTAGTGCTATGAATTTTTCTCTGAGCACTGCTTTCTTTGTGTCCCATAAGTTAGAGTATGTTGTACCTTCATTTTTATTGAATTCTAGGAAGTCTTTAATTACTTTCTTTATTTCTTCCTTAACCCAGCTGTCATTGAGCAGCAAGTTGTTCAGTTTCCATGTGCTTGTAGGCTTTTTTCTAATTCCATTGTTGTTGAGATCCAGCTTCATTCCATGGTGGTCTGATAGATTACAGGACATTTAATCCATCTTCTTGTATCTGTTGAGGCTTGTTTTGTTGCCAAATATATGGTCTATTTTGGAGAAGGTTCCATGAGGTGCTGAAAATAAGGTATACTCTGTTGAGTTTGGGTGAAAGTTTGGTAGACATCAATTGATTTAGGACCTCTGTAAGTGCCTTTATTTCCCTATTTGGCTTCTGTCTAGATGATTTGTCCCTTGGTGAGAGTGAGGTGTTGAAGTCTCCCACTATTAGGAGTTGGGATCAATGTGTGATTAAAGGTTTAATAATGTTTTATTTACGAATGTAAGCTATCTTGTATTTGGGGCATAGATGTTCAAAATTGTGATGTCTTCTTGGTGGATTTTTCCTTTGATGAGAATGTAGTGTCCCCCCTCATCTTTTTTGATTAATTTTGGTAGAAAGTCTATTTTATCAGATGTTAGGATAGCTATTCCAGCTTGTTTTCAGGGTCCATTTGCTTGAAAAACATTTTTTATAGCCCTTTACTCTGAGGTAGTGTTTTTCTTTGTTGCAGAGGTGTGTTTCTTGGATGCAGCAGAATGGTGGATCCTGTTTCTGCACCGATTCTGTTAGTCTGTGTCTTTTTATTGGAGAGTCCATTGATGTTGATAGATAATAGTGAACACTGAATGTTAGTTCCTTTTATTGTGGAGTTGGTGGTCTTATTGTGTTCCTTTGCTTGTTTTCTTTGAATTTTTGTTGGGATATTATCTGTATGCTATGTTTTTATTGGATTGGAGTTTTCCTTCTAGTATCTTCTGTAGGGCTGGTTTGCTGTGTAGATATTGCATAAATTTAGTTTTGTCATGGAATATTTTGTTTTCTCCATCTATGTTGATTGAAAGCTTTACAGGGTATAGTAGTCTGGGTTGGCATCTGTGGTCTCTTAGCGTCTGCATGACACCTGCCCAGGCCCTTCTGGATTCATAGTTTCTGATGAGAAGTCCAGTGTGATTCTGATAGGTCTACCTTTATATGTTACTTGGCCTTTTTCCCTTGCTGCTTTTAATATCTTTTCTTTGTTCTGTAGGTTTAGTGTTTTGACTATAATGTGATGTGATGTGTTTCTTTTCTGGTCTAGTCTATTTGATATTCTGTAGGCCTCTTGAATATTTATGGACATCTCTTTCTTTAAGTTCGGAAAATTTTCTTCTTTTGATTTTCTCAAAATATTTTCTGGACCTTGAAGCCTGGATTATTCTTTTTGGTCTATGCCTATTATTCTCAGATTCGAATTTTTGTGGTGTCCTTGATTCTTTGAATGTTTTGTGATTGGAACTTTGTCAATTTTACTTTTTCTTTGAGAGAAGTATCAATTTCTGCGAGTGTATCTTCAAGCACCAGAGATTCTCTCTTCCATGTCTTGTATTTTGTTGGTGATGCTTACCTTTGTGATTCCTGATCTTTTCTCTAAGTTCTCCAGCCCCAGGGTTTTCTCAGTTTGTCTTTTCTTTACTGATTCTAATTCTGTTTTCATGCCTTGTACCATTTCCTTCATCTGTTTGAATGTGGATTCCTGTCTCTCTACTATGGTCTCTATTTTTTTGGTTCATTTTCTCTCTATATGCCACTATTTGTATCTCTACTTGCGCTTCTATTTGTTTGGCTCTATTTGCCTGTGTTTCTTTGAGAATTTTGTTCATTTCCTCTTTCTTTGCCTCCAATTGTTTGGCCAAATCTTTGATAGATTGGTTCATTTCTTCTTTATCTGTCTGAATTTATCTGGCTATTGCTCTGAGAGGTTTGTCTTTTTTTCCTCTTTATGACCCTCAAATAATTGGGTAAGCATAGCTTTAAAGTCATTTTCCTGTGCTTCTGATGAATTGGAGTATACATCAATTTTTGGGGTTGCTGGTGAAACCATGATGTCCTGATTTATGTTGGATGTGTTCTTTCACCTATCCCTGGCCATTGGCTTACCTGTAACCTTCCCTGTTTGTTTCTGGATTCTGCAGTTCAGACTGGTACAGTCCCTCTCTAGTGTCTGAAGAATTCTTCACGAAGCTGAGAGAGGTCCCGTGGCCTCAGCATGTGCATTGGTGCCTTAACTGTCCCTATGGGAGTAAAGTATGCAGGTGCAAAATGATAAATGCAGGCGAATATGTGTGTGTGTGAAAGTGTGCGTGTTAGTGTTCCTCCACACAAAGGACAGAGTGATAGAGAATGTTGAACCCTTGAGTGTGTGGGAAGGGCTCTGCCTTGCAGGCTTCTAGGGGGTTACTTGTGCTTGTGCTGTAGTTGTAACAGGCGCTGGTGATAGTTGTGGCATAATTTCTGGTGTTATCTGCTTTAACTCCTCAGTTGGACCTGCAGAGCAGGGGCTTTAATGTCCCAAGAGACCCTCTGTTTCCCCCAGTGAGTATGTGGGTGGGAGGTGTCCGATGCCTGGCTTCATAAATGTCGTCCACAGAAAGACTGGGAACTTTTTGTTTGTTAATCTATCTATCTATCTATCTATCTATCTATCTATCTATCTATCTATTTATTAATTAATTAATTTATTTAATCCTTTTACTGCCAGATCCCTCCCCCTCCCTTGTTGTTCTCTGTTTTGCAGGGTCCTGGGTTTTAGGTTTTCTAGGTGGCCTGGAACTCGGCATCAGAACTGAGAACAGGGGTTCTATTTCTCTCAGAGGCAGCTAGAACCCTTTAGGGTGAGGCCCAGGTGGGCTAAGCCCAGTTATGGAATAGGTTATCTACATAGTGTTACAGTTTAGCTCTTTTAGCATGAAATCTCTGGTGGCAATGGAAGCTAGAGCATTCCAAAAGCCTATAGTGATACCAAAGTGTGTTTTGGTCAAGCTGCTGTGCTGAGAACGGCAGAAGTGTGGGCCTAGGCCCATGCCTAGTCAGTTTGCAGCCAAGATACAGACCTGGTGAGGCCAAGGTTTGGTGAAGCTCAGGCCTGGAGGCTGGTGGGAAGGTCCAGTGAGACATGGACCCATGGAGGATAAATGACCAATCTCAGATGGTCTTGAAGTGAGAAAGTATGTACCTTTATTCCTGTGAAATCAGGGGCAATATAAACCCTGGGCAGAGGAAAGGATTTCGAAGGTGAATAAATTTGATTCGATGGGGTAAGGGGGTCAGGGATACTTAATGGTTCTATCACAAGAAGGAAAATACAGTACTTAATTACCCTATATGGGGGGGGGGGCAAACACAAGTACAAAAAAAGGTCACTGCCAGACTAAGATCCTTGTCAGGGTCAGGCATTTCTAGGACTTCATAGATGCTTGTTAGAGCCATGTCCTTATAAGGGTCTGGCCTGTAATCTGCCCTGAGGGCTATGTGATGCTCCTTACAAGAGCTAGGATCATCCAGATCATGAGAGACTTTTAGAGCCCCAGTGAGAAAAGGGAGTCTATCATCATGGACCAAGACAGGGTTTCTCCTGTTATCCTGAAACTCACTTTGTAGATCAGGCTGGCTTTGAAGTTAGAGATATACCTGCTTCTGCCTCTAATGTGGGGGATCAAAGGCCTGTGCCACTACTGCCTCATTATTTTCTTAACTATAAGCCTTTTGTTATAAATTTTAATGTAAATTTTGTTACTGATTTTTAAACCATACCCAGTGAACTTACAAATCTTGAAATATTTTATAATAAAGTCTTAAGAGATTTTTTAAGAGCAGAGAAATTATACAGATAAAGGATTTTAAGAGTGGAAAGAAACAAAAAAAAATCTTAGAGATGAGAGACTTTTGTAAAAGTAGAGCACAGGAGTTTAGATATAAGAGATTCTGGGATCATCTGTTTGTCCAGTGGCAGAGGTTGTTGCTTTATGAGAGAATTTAGAAATCCAGTGTGCCATCTTTGGCTATTGAATTGTAATGAGACCAAGCCATTTGCTGTAAAACTGTGACACTTTAATAAAACCTTTGAGTCCAGGGAGGAAGAGAGAAAAGATTGCAAAATGAACTCCACCAGAAGAGGTTTCATGTAAGCTCTGAGAGGAAGCAAAAAGACTGGGAGAAGGCCAGGAGGGCATAGCGAAGCTTTGAGACTTCCAGGAGACAGTTGAGAGGGAACAGGGTAGCAAAGTATAGGAGTTCCAATCAAGGGGAGGAGAGTCCTATGAGGGCTTAATGAAAAGACAAAGTGGACAGCTCCCAGGGTGAGGTAAAGAAAATAGTTACAGGTCCAAGAGGGCTTAAGGATGCTGTGGAACTTAGCCCACAACTCCTAGGGAGTGGAAAGGAAGTTCCAGGAAGGAGCGGAGAGAACAAAGGGAGCAGAGGACAATTTAGTGTCTTGGTGACAAGAATTTTGAACTGGGATATCCCTAAAGCCCAAGAAGAATGAGAGACTTGTCAAAGACAAACATTCCAAAACACAGAGAAAAGGCATCCTTTTCATTTGACAGGGGTCTCATGTTGAAAGGAACATCCTGGCACACCAGTGTGGGTTTTTTAGTAATAGTAAATGAAGTAAGCAGCTCTGGAGTGACACTTATCCAGTAAAAGAAGAGAAGAGAAAGCATATGAAGGTGGACTGGGAGAAGCATTTTGGAAAAGGGAGGGTTCCAATAGAAGGAAATGAATAGGTGTCTTTAGTAGAGAGACGCCACATGGAGCCCTGGAGGGAAGAGAAAGCTCCAGGAGTCATAGAGACTGAGAGATTTGTGACAAGTGCTGAGGAGGCATAGCAGGCTGCAGGAACCAAAGAGACACTTATGGCATAAGCAGGAGAAACAAAAAAGTAAGATTCTAGAATTTTGAGTCAAATTTGGTGGGTGACAGAAGCTAGCATAAACAAATGATCCATACATACCTTAGAAGAGTCAAATCAGCAACCTTGGTTCTGAGAGGCAAAATCCCTTGGAAAGGAACTCATATGCCAATCAGGTTGTTTCAGCACCAGAGGAAAGAAAAATTGAAAAATGACTCTCATAGGTATGGTTGAGGGAAAGGAATTCATTGTGGCTTTGAGGGAGGAAGCAGCTAGAGGTGTTTAGAAGGGTTCAGACTGAATTGGCTCATGAGAGGAGTCTGGGGCGAGAGAGGAAGAGGCAAATGAGCGAAGAGGACAGTGAGCAAAGAGGTCAAGGGAAAACCAGTCAGGAACCAAGAGCACCAAGAGGCCTTATGACCAAACTAGCTGATGTTATATAGGATAAGAAGCCAGGAACGTAAACAAACCCCAGCCCCTGGGAAGGAGAGGTTTAAGATAGGGGGTAGGGAGAGAAGTATTGAGAGGAACCACAGGTACTAGGTGAGACCTGGGTTGATTTGAGATCAAAGACAGGGTCATTTTCCTGCACATCTTTGAAAAGCATTTTCCACCTAAAGCAATTAGCCATTTGAACTAAGGTGAGATGATAGTGCATTACAGTTTGGGTTTGAATTGCTTTTATGGCTGGTGATGAATTTATGTCTTCTACTTTCATTTATCTTCTTTTCAGAGGAGTCTGTTTGGGTCATTTGTTCATTTAATGAAGTTATTGGGTTAGTGATTTTGGTTTCATTTTGCAGCTTTACCAAATCCATTTTTTATATATGTATATATACATATATAAATAGATATATGTATATATATCTTCTACATATAAAATCACAGCATTTGAAATTAGGGATAGTATTAGTATAGTATTTGGCTAGCATTTCTACTGCTGTGATGAAACAGAGGACCAGGCCTGACCCCTCCCACTCCCCCCAAAAAAGTCATCCGTCCCAGGAACTAGGCCATAGCTCACCAATTCCAGGAATAAGAAAACTATAAAATTCCCTACCCAAGGAATAGCCTGGAGTTAATCACAAGAATGGGAAGGTATTTTTTCTCAGGATGGGGCACCTGTGCTGGGCAGCCCACCAACCTTGTAATAGAACATTCATGGCACTGAAAATACCTAATATTCCTGAGGTCTATAGATAGCACTCTCAATGTTAATAATGTTAGTTAACCAATCACTTTGTAACAAGCTTGACCTTGCTGAATGCCATCCAATCATGTAACTGCTAAACCGAGAATTCCCGGTTCTTGCTCAAACTCCAATAAAAATCCTGCCATTCAGCTGCTGGAGGTATTCCTCTCTGATCCACTGTGTTGGCAATGGTGAAGAGACAGAGATTAAGCCTGAAAAAAAGCTCTTTGCTCTTGCATACGTTGTCCGGCCCCTGGTGGTCGTTGGGGACTCTAAGATCTGGGCATAACAAAACATCATGGCCAAAAGATAACTTGAGGAGGAAAGGGTTTATTTGGCTTAAACTTCCATATCATTATTCGTCATCAAAGTAAGTCAGGGCAGGAATTCAGCAAGGTAGGAACCTGTAAGAAGAAGCTGAAGCAGAGGCCATGGAGGACTGTTACTTATGGCTTGCTCAACATAGCTTGCTCCATCTGCTGTCTTATAGACCCCAGGACCACCAGTCCAGGGGTGGCATTCCCCACAATAGTCTGGATCCTGCCCCATCAATAACTTATTAACAAAGTGCTCTACAGGCTGGCCCACAACCCAGTCTTATGGAGGCATTTTCTAAATTGTTGTTTCCTCCTCTCAAATGACTACAGTATTTGTTAGACTGACATAAATCTGGCCAGCACATATAGATATAATTATATTTCTTCATTGTCTCTGTTTCTGGCATAATGCAGAAGTATTTCTTCCATGGCAGCTCCAGAAACTGCTTAGGGCTCATACATGCTGCTGGGATCTCCAAAATAATTCAATTATATGGTGTAAATGGAGACCCTGACATGTATTAGAACTCCCTTTTAATTTGGAATTAATCTCATGAACAAAGTAAGGTAGAAGTTCTTTACTTCATTATCTCCTTTTCAAGGCCATGCACTAGAGCATCTCTTCCATATTTCCACTCTACTCTGGCATGCTCTCTCGATCAATATAATATGATAGCAGTTATTTTGCCCTCAGTTTGGTCCCTTTTATGGAAGAAAGCATGAAAAACACCTATATTCAGTCATCTTCATGATATCAGTCTTCATATCATTTTTAATTACAGCATAACTATGAAGACATATCATTGGAGAATTAATTGTATAGAAGGGAGTACATACAAAGCAATGAGGAGTTTCTTCACTCATAGCCCTTGTTTCTTAGAGTCTCCTTTTCTTTTAAAATTTCACACTGCAAGTAACAATACATCTTACCTTGTTATGCCAGGATCACAACACCCTCAGAGACCACCAGGAGACAACTGGATCCAAAAGCAAGAGAGCTTTATTGTGAGAGTGACCAAACTTGGGACCCAAGTCTCACTGATGGAGCAGTAGAGATGTGGGACCCCGAGCCCTGGGTGAAAAGGGTTTTTAAAGGGAAAAACCACAAACGGGGTTTCCATGACAGCTTGCAGCGGGGGAGGGTTCATGCTTTGGCGTTACAGGAATGGGTAAAAGTCAAAGGGGTGAGGTGACCCTCCAGCTAAGGCATATAATCACAATCACCATTCTTCTAAACTACTTCTGGAATGCTAAGGAATATTTTCCCAACTGATTCTCATTGATTATTGCCAGGGAGATACCAAGTATTTATTCTATGATATTTCCTGGAGGCTGTTGCTAGGAGAGTGAACTTTGTTTTCGGCCAAATGCACTTTCTGTGATATTTCCTGGTACCTGAGTTCAGCTCCCTGTCAAGATGGCTTCTCAGTATAAAATGGAGTCACCCAGGCTAACTTAAACTCTTCAACCTGCTATTTGCTTGTACTTGCTCAAACAAATATGTTTTCTAAAACATGAAAGCAGTCATATGATGCACACTTACTTCTTTTCACCTAACTTTTTTTTGAAATACTTCCATCTCTGTATCTAAAGCTATTAATAACAACTGGCACATTACACTCACTATATGCCAGAAACACTGAAAACATTTTCTGTAATCTAACTCATTTAATGCTCAGAGTAACTCTATGTAGTAAGATAATAGATGATTGAAGCAGACCCTATGAACCTTAGAGACTTGCCAAAGATCAAGAGCTGGTTAGTGACATCACTTGCAATTGAACATATCTAGGGTCTTTTTAGAACTTATACTACTACTTCTTCCTGAACAATTTCTCTAAACTTTTCTTTCAAAGATTATGTAGCACACGTTTACATATTATAAACAATACTATTCTATGTAATATCCACAGTATAAAAGAAAATAATGGCTTGCTTTTGTCCATGTCCTCTCAAACAGTTTTCTCAGCCTTTCCAATGTAAGTCTAAATTTGTTAGATCTGAAGTGGGGTCTGAGACTGTATATTTTTATATCAACTATTACAAGATAATTACTATCAGGAAAATCACCATTTGTGGAAGATCGAGAAATACTAATATAAAAATTACTTACAAAGAATATGCAGACACAAAGCTCAATATATATATTTATACTTCTTAAATTTAGGATTAAAGTCCTAGGATCCAGTGAGAATTGTCCTAATGTCTATAAGCCCACTTACTGTGTTATTCTCCATGGCTTTCCTTGCTTAGGAAGCATGCCCTAACAACAGTAGTTAAAATATTTCCCCAGGGCAAGCTTTGGGCTAAACAAATTAAATGAAAGGAAAGAGAAAATGTCAGATAGTTAGATATTTAGGCACTGTACTACACAAGAAGAAAAATAAAATTAAATCCAGGTATTATGCCTCATGCCTTTAATGCCAACACCCTGCAAGCTGAGTTAGGACAATTGCCATGAGTTTGAGGTAAGCTTAGGCTACATAGTGAGTCTCTATCTAGGCTACATTTTTTATTTATATATATATAATATATATATAATATATTATAATATATAAATATAATATTTAATATATGTATATATTATATATACGTGTATGTATATATCTCACTATATATAGATACATATATACATAATATATATGTGTATATTATGTCTGAAGAAACAAACAATAGAAAAATATGATTATTGCTATTAGGTCAAGCATCTTTCAGAAAATGAGACTGTTTCAAAATGTTTTATCACTCAATTCAAAGGCTATTACTGTGGTTACTTTGTTCACTGAAATATTTTAATGGAGATGATTTTTGTCTCAGAAAAGGAAGTTGTAAAGTTATTTTTCTCCATTAAAAATAGCTCCAGGCCTGAAGGCTTTCATTATCACTTCTTTTCTTATGACCCAATAGTTGTTCCATATAAGAAAATTGAAGGGAAACATTAAGTTCTTATGTTCTACTTTTGGATATATTTAACTCACCTAAATAAATTCTTGTTCCTCCAATAGGCAGTAACCTTCAACCCCAAAACAAAACCAAAAACTCAGAAGCTGCTGTGTATGTATGATGATGCTACTTGCCTAGCATGGGTATTGTATCCAAATGATAATCCCATATCTCACATTTCATTGCTAACAGTGTCATGATGATAGAAACCATCTTATAAGCTGTAAAACAGCACAACAGATATTTCTTTGACTTTCTTCGTGAGAGAAAGAGTCCAAATAAGGGTGCTTCAAGCTGACTATGCCATTTAAAAACTGATTTTTTTATAAAGAAAGTAAAAGGACAGTAACTTGTTTCAAAGGGGAAAATATTCACTAGTTTGAGTACTCAAGCCTTCCATCTACTCCCTGGAGTTTACTACCCATTGCCAAAAATGTTGTAACAAAGAAAAGCAATTGTGCCTTCAACCTTTCTTTTCTCTTTTGCTGACTTCTTATGCTTTTCTGTGCTTTTTCATTTGGGTGGGGGAGGAATTAAAAAAAAAGTCACTGTCAATGTGAAAGCCATCTTCACAAAATATATTAGAAAAGAAGGAAAACAAATTCATTACTGAGCAAGCATTGAACCAGACTACAGAAATCAGATAATAGAATGCTATGACAGCAGGAAATCCTACCCATTCCCCCACAGACAAGCAGCTACAATTCATAACATCCACGCCCTTCAGATTAACAGTATCTTATGTCATTTTAAGAGAATTTGACAGTGACCTTTGCTACATATTCTCTCTAATTCATTCAAAGTTTATTTGGTAATCGAGATGGCCATTTTTAAGCTATTACCTTTATGCAAAATAATAATAATAATAATAATAAGCTTTTCCTATTTTAAAGAGAAACAAGTGGTTTATAGATCAAAGAAATATGCCCATGTTATACCCACAGAGTGACAAAGATACAGAAACAGGACCTCCCTTCATGTTTACATTTTAAAGAGATAATTTTAGAACCACTTAGAAAAACACCCCTCAGTTTTAGAACTGACATTGCCTTAAAGAGTTACATACATATCAAAGTTTAGAAGGAAGAGTTGCATAATATGAAGTTTATCCTGGAACTGCTGTAACTTATTAATAATTTTTTTTTCTAGAATTACCCTTACCTGTTTATTGAATATTTATGTAGCTCCTTTTATTTGTTAGTACTGTACCATTTGTAGATAAGTCAGTGACAAAGACATGCCAATATCCCATCCATGAGAAGACAATCTACACTGGCCTGTCAAATACTTGAATAAAAAAAGTCCTTCGGGGAAAGCTGCCTGGTCTAAATATTTTAGAATTAATATAAAAACTCTCTAATATGTAGATTGGGGAAATAGTGTCTTTTGGCATGATCTACTCTTACACTTTGAGAGTACTCTACTTTATTCTGGAATAGCCTCTGCCTAACTTGTACAATACACCCTTTGTGTCTCATCTTCATAGTTTCTGTCTCTGTATGTGTATAGTATATGAGTATGTTTATATCTATATTGCTGAAAATAAGTGTTGGACTATTATTATAGTCGTATTATTTAGCCCAATATCACAATCAACAAAAGACCTGTTATATTTTATAATTGCCTTAGGTTATCTGTCTTGGGCTGGGCAGATAATTTCATTTACACTATCTCATATCTCCCAGCTTTCATCCTATTTCATCTGCTTTAATCATTTCTATCTGGACTACCTACCATCTGTAATCTCAAGATACTTGCTTGTATTCTTTATCTGCATTGTTCTTTTCCATGCTATTCTCAAGTCTTTCTTCTAGGCCCACATGGTTCTCTCGCCATCTAACCAATGGTGGCTTTCTTCTTCCTCCTTTTTTTCTATCTGTATCCTTCACATGATTTTCCTGTCCTCAAAGTCTCAAAGGCCTGGAACTTTAGCCGGGTCTACCTCCTTCCACCCTGCTCAGGTACAGGCCTTTAAATCAACCAATCAAGAAATGTTTCAATGGAGAACATTCCTTTTCATCATATGATTGCAGGAGATAGTTTAGCTTTATTAACAATGATCACATCAGGGTGGTAACCAGATCTCAAGGCACTGAAATCAGCATTTGAATGCATAGTACCGAACTAACCTCCAGCATATCTGTAATTAAAGGTATATATGGCATGTGGTCAACTATACTATCCTTCTTCAATTTATTTTTTAAGACAAAGTCTTTTAATAGACAAAAAGTTGGTTTCTTTTGCTAAAGTGGCTGGTCAATGCGCTTTTTGGTATCTTCTTGACTCTGTTCTTCAACCCCCAAGTACTTTGATTACAGATGAACAGTGCTGTACCTGGATTTTTTTTCCCCCATGGGTACTCAGGTCCTCATGCTTGCTCATCAAGCACTTTACCTACTGAGTTATTTTGTAATCACAAGGACAGAAAAGTCAAGAGGAAATTTCCATCTATCATGAAATACTATCTATCCTTTAAAAAGAATGAAAACCTATAATTTACAACAACATGAATGAAGCTTGCTGCTTTCTCTATAAATATTTACACCAAAAAAAGTATTCTCTTTGTTGAGATACTTACTGTATGACTAAAGTACAAAAATTAAAAGCCTATTATTTAAATGAGTTGTAATTTCACTAACTTTACAAAGACTTAAAATGAAGCCTTGGAGAAAATAATCTGATATATTAAATACAACATGGAATAATCTTCACTAAAAGATGTCCCTTTAACACCAATGTATCGGTTTATTAAACACTTATTAGAGAAAATTATATAAAATGAACCCTTAGGCTCCTTTCATGTATTTTTCAAAATAATTTACATCCTAAGCTACTCAGAGTATAGCCTAACGACCAATGGCAACATCTGGGAGTTGTTAGATATGTAACATCTTGAGTAAGTTCCATTTCAACTGAATCAGAACCTGCATTCTAATATTGTCAGGATAGCACAGTCACATTAAAATTTGAGAAGCAGTGGCTTCTAGTACTAGAAAAAAAAGGAAAGAGGGAATTAAACTATAATGATAAAATTTGTCCAGAAATATGGACAAAGTTTGGAACATGCAGATTAATGGCAGTGACTAATAAGTACAAGAAGAGTAAAAATGTACTCAGAAATACTAAGAGTGCTGTAGATAGAGTTGTACTTGGAGAAAGAGATATCTAAAACAGAACTTAGCATCTTTCTGAACCTAAAAGCAGACCAAAGGAAAGCACAAAAGAGATAAAAAAGAAAACAGAGTCAATTTCCTCAAGGAAAAAGTTTACATGTGTTCAACCGCAGGGAATTCTTCCTTATTTTAGAAATTATATAGCTATGTTAATTTAGCTGCATGGTGTTTTTACTTTTTAGTTTATTACACTAATGTGAGTTTCAAAAAATTATGTATTTCTAAATATTAATGCAAAGATAATACAAATGTGTTGATGGGCATAAACTATTAACAATACAATTGGAATACCTATACCTTCAAAAACAATAAGCCAAGTTACTTTCCTGAGTTCTATTAATATCAAACAGTAATATATTTTCAATTCAGATTGTCTTACAGGAAAAAAATATGAGGAAAAATTGAATGTATCTTACTATGTTCTCATAACACTGATATTCAAATATTACATGACATTGTGAGTTAGTATCATTTATGAGGACAAATGTAAACATCTCTAAAATATATTGATTGATCATTTGTTATAAGTGCATGGGTGTTTTGCCTGCTTGCATGCCTCTGTACAATATGCTTTCTTGGTACCTCCAGGGGCCAGAAGACACCTTCTAATCCTCTGAAACTGGAGTTACAAATGATTGTGAGCCTCCATCTGGGTCTTGGGAATCAAACCCAGTTCCTCTGGAAGAGCAGCCAATGAGTGCTCTTAATATATGAGCCATCTCTCCAACCCGCAAATGTAAACATCTTAAATAAGTTTTTAAGAAAAAAAACATAAAACACTCTAATGTAACAATTATATGTAAGAACTAATTTTAGGAATGCAAAGAAAATTCACATTTATAACTAAGTTATAAGTTATTACTTTAATGAATGAGAATATTGAAAGCTAAATTATTTTAACCATACTTTAAAAGCTTTTTTAAATAATAAATATTACTATAATAATGACTTTTCTGACTTGAGAAAGAATGCCTACCATAAAATTATAAAGATCATAGTCAACATGGAAACTTGTTTAACATTTTCAGTATAAGTAGACATAACACATGGATGCTTACAATCTCCATAACACTGTCCTGGAAAACCTAGCCAGTATAATAGGATATTTAAATAAAGTACTAACAACAGTTGAGAGGAAGAGAAAACTGATAGTTTATGAACAATATTCATCTAAGAGAACAAATCATGCCAATTTAAAACTAATTAGGAAATCCATTAAGGTGGAAACATATATAATCACAATTCCTTTGTTTGTTTGTTTGTTTGTTTGTTTGTTTTGTTTTATCAAGACAGAGTTTATCTGACTAACAACCTTGGCTGTCCTGGACTCACTTTGTAGACCAAGCTGGCCTTGAACTCACAGAAATCTGTCTGCCTCTGACTCCTGAGTGCTGAGTTTAAAGGTGTGTATCACCACAACTGGCTATAATCATAAGTCTTAAGTCCATAAAGTTATGCTTTGCATCAGAAATCACTAGTCTGAAATGTCTGTGGACTCATACCACATGTTTATAGATAATTCTTGAAGGAACAACCATAAAATGCCATGAAAAGCAAGGGCCACTTAAAATACCAATAAAGCAATATTTTAAAATCTTTTGCAACTGGGCCTGTTGTTCATGCCTGTAGTCTCATTTTTACAGGAGAACAAACACAGATAATTGGAAATTTGGGTTCTTCCTGGGCTACAAACTGACATAAAGTCTAGCCTAGGTAACTTAGTGAGACCAAGACACAAAGCAGAAAAACGAAAGGAAGGCTGGAGATATAGCTCAGTGGTAAGGAACACTTGTACATCATACACAAAGTCTTGTAAATATGTTCAATCTTTGCTCAAAACCTAACCTCTTAGGAAGCATATTTACAAAAAATATGCAGAATATATTTTAGGAAAAAATATGAAGGGCAGGAAAGAAAATCTAAATAAGTATACATAATTAAGGATTTAAGAATAAATGTCTAATATGATAAATATATCAACTTAATTCTTGAATCTAATACTAATAAACTTTTAACAAGGCAAGGCATGATTTTAAAGCATCTCTATGATTATACTCAATAACAAAACAAATTTTAGTGGGCAAGAGAAGTGGGAGCAGTTTTAGATTAGGACATTACCAATGTTCACAAAGAGAGGTGTTATTACAGTGGTAGTGATGGACATTGTAAGAAATGGTTAGACTCTAAAAAATATATATATTTGTAGAGACAATAGGATTTTCTGCAATTTTGCATGTGGAGGAAGAGTAAAGGGAAATCAGTGGTAACTTCATGGTGCTTGGGGCCTGAAGAACTCATAATGTTAATTTTCCATCCATCAAGCTGCAACATCTGATTCCTTGTGACTTTCCAGCCTTATTTCTTCATCAGCTTTCACCGGTCCTGCTACAGTTTAAAAGGCCTCTTTGCTATTCCTGAGAAACACCAGGTACTTGTCCTGTTTCAATCTTTGGAATGCTTTCTCCACAAATGTCTATGGGGCTACTCATCCTTTCCAAGTTTTACTCAAGTATAACTTATCTGAGTTCACTTTGAGGACTTAACACCTTGCCTGCATGCTTTAAGCACTTTGCTGGGTTTCATCTATAGCACTCACCACCAAGAAATATACTATGTCCTGGTTCATGAATTATGTGCACCATTTATTTTCTGTTTTTTTCCTGCTGATATTTAACCTACATGAGGACATTTTTTTTTCTAAAATGATGCTTGTACAGTCAACAATCTACAAACATTTATTGAATAAATGGATATAGTTAATTAATATTTCCATTTTTACCAATATTTGATATTTACCAGGTCAAAAACATTTTGCTTTACTCTATGTAAAGTAAAGCTTTGTATTCCAATGTACTTCTATGGGATGGAGAAGAATACACTAGAATCTGCCTCTCAACATTTACCTAACCTTAATTATTACCTTCATTTTGAAATTAGACTTATGAATGACTGGCCTTTTGATGTTGTAAGTTAAATATCATTAGTTTTCAGCTATCCCACTGCTGTCTTAAGTTTCAGTTTTCTGGGACTTAACTAAACTAGATTACATTCATTCATCTGTAAGCTCGCCTTGAAAATTTTTCTAGTTATGACTTTCATTGTTCTCTCCATCTTTCTGAAGTTTTCTTCCAAATTCTTTACTATCATTTTATCAGAGGTTAGACATGTAGTGACAGTATGAGTCAGTTCGAGTTTTTATCTCTACTGTGAGCTTATTGGTAGTGCATATAGATTTATGGCTGGGAATATGAAAATGCTTCTAGAAATAACAATTAATTAACCAAAACAATATCAAACAGTATGTAAAGTATGTGAATTAACAATGTATAGAGTGTGAATAAACTTTTATAGGTTGTGCGACATATCAATCCAATTTATACATAGGAAAAACTCAGATGAAATGGAGATTTCCATCACAAATAGTGATAAGAAAAAGCAAATATATACTAGTTTAGCAAGTGTTTTCATGAGCCAAAACTCTGTAAGTGCTTTTATCTAATGTTAGTACTATTATTATATATTTTATTTTCCCATTTATATATTTAACACATTATATTTACTTTTGTATGACATGGCTACTAATTTTAGTCCTGAAATAGATAAATGAATAATTTTATTTAATAACTGAACATTATTTTTATATTGAGCCTTATTAGGTTGCATACAACATTGCTACAATCCATTTTTAACCTTCTTACTCTTCTGAAGATATCTGTGCATTACAGGTGAGTGGAACCAACAAGAGACATAAAGAGCAGAATAATTATCTGTTAATATATTTATTTGTGCTCTATTCACACGCATTTGTAAAGCATGGAAAAGCTTTATTAGGTTTTACTCTAAATAAGAAAAAACTATACCTTTAATAAAAGGTGAGTATTTCTGACCAGAAAATTGGTTTTGTGCTTATTAGTGTGATTTTTTTATGAATACTTTAGAGCTGTGACTCTCAAATTTAGCATGAATAAGAATCCCTTGGTGGTCTTATTGGAACTTCGATTACTAGTCCCTAACTAATATTTTGTATTTCTGACCAATTTTCATGTGATGCTGACTCTGCTATTTAACAAACGATGCAGGGTCATGCAAAAGTCATGAAAAGTACAAATTATGCTTAGAACAAGAAATTATATTTAAATAAGTCTGTGACTCTTTAAGAGTTTCCACTATAAATGTTCCACAACTTCTGTATCCATTCCTCAACTGAAGGATGTCTGTTTTGTTTTCAGGTTCTGGCTATTAAAAATAAAGCTGATATGAACATGGTTGAACAAATGTCCTTGTTGTGTACTTGAGCATATTTTGGATATATGCCTAGGAGTGGTATAGCTGGATCTTGAGGAAACGCTATTCCTAATTGTCTGAGAAAGCGCCAGATTAATTTTCAAAGTGGTTGTAGTTGTACTAGTTTACATTCCCACCAGTAATGGAGGAGGGTTCCCATTTCTCCACAACCTATCCAGCATGTGTTTTCACTTGAGTTTTTCATTTTAGCCATTTTGATGTGTGTAAGGTGAAATCTCATTGTCTTTTTTATTTGTATCTCCCTGATGGCAAAGTACTTTTACACAATGTAATACTACTCAGCAATTAAAAACAAGGAAATCATGAAATTTGGAGGCAAATGGTGGGATCTTGAAACGATCAGCCGGAGTGAGGTATCCTAGAAGCAAAAAGACACACAAGGTATATACTCACTTATAAGTGGATTCTAGACCTATAAGATAGAATAAACATACTAAAATCTGTACACCTAAAGAAGCTAAACAAGAAGGAAAAGGCAGGGTAAGATGATCAATCCTCACTTATAATGTCAAATGGGATGGACATAGGAAGTAGGAGAAAACAGGGAACAGGACAGGAGCCTATCACAGAGGGCCTCTGAAAGTTTCTACCTAGCAGTGTATCAAAGCAGCTACTAAGACTCATAACCAAACCTTCAGCAGAGTGAAGGGAATCATATGAAAGACAGGGAAGTTAGTATGACATGGAGAGGATAGGAGCTCCACAAGGACCAAATATATCTGGGCACAAGGGCCGTTTCTAATACTGATTCTCCATCCAAGTACCATGCATGGATATAAACTAGAACCCCTGCTTGGACGTAGCCCATGGCAGCTCAGTATACAAATGGGTACCCTAGTAAGGGGAACAGGGACTATTTCTGACATGAAGTCAGTGACCGATTCTTTGACCCCACCCCTGGGGGAGGAGCAGTCTTGCCAGGCCACAGATGAGGACATTGCAGCCAGTCCTAATGAGACCTGATAAACTAGGGTCAGATGGAAAGGGAGGAGGACCTCCCCTATCAGTGGACTTAAAGAGGGTCAGGGAGGAGATGAAGGAGGAAGGGTAGGATTGTGAGGGAATAAGGCAGGGGACTACAGCTGGGATGCAAAGTAATAAACTGTAATTAATAATAAAAAAACTAAAACTTTAATTAAAAAGAGTTCCCACTGAATTTGAATTGAAAACATCTCACTGTCTGCAGTTGTTTGTATGATATTGGGAGACTGGCCACATGACTTGGCTGTGTCTTCTTTTGCACCAGTTCATATGTAAGTTTCTGCTATTTGAGAAGAGCATTGGCCTAACATTTTAAAGTGACTAACACTGCTTCTAGTGAAATCATTTCTTAATGTTTTACTTTCAAATGTGGAACAAAATGTAATGAGGTACCGAACAAATACTAAAACTTAAGAAAGAAACTAAAAGACAGGGCAAAATGGCTGCACAGGGAGGACTCTCATTCTGAGCAGCAGCACATCAGGATTGGCACAGTGACCAGCAATCAGAACTTGCGGCCACAAAACACAAGTGATTGTGTTTCACAGGTGAGAGGATACCCCACGGTGGGGGATTCAATCAGCTTTAACTCACCCTGCTAAACCACGAAAGAGATCTTGGTTCTGCCAGGCGCTTGGTCACCAGCCCAGAGCTACATGCCAGTGTGATCTGGTCACTGTCTCAGACTGAACTGTGGGCCCAGAACATCACAGATTGGATTTTCCAGTCGAGAGATAACCCCATGGAGCAGGAAACGATTGGGACCGACCTTAGGTCACACAGACATCCCCTGAAAAAGACTCAGATTCCTCAGGCACCCCAGGAGCCAGCCCGTAGCCAGAGCCAGGGACCCAGGCGCCTGCACAGAGCCCTGCTTGCATGCCTGATTCGCCGCCTCAGATAGAACTATGGGCCCCAGGGCACCAGGGCACCAGAGACTGAGTTTCACTGTCAGGTACAAACCCACAGGGAGGGAAACGGCTGGTCTGATCTCAGAGCACTCAGCCAACACCCACACCCCGAAAAGTTCTCGGGAAAATTATCCAGTTTAGGCAAACGCCCAGTCTCCCAAAGGCCAGAAAGGCGGAGCCACAGCGGGCATCTGTGCCTGAGGGTTCTACTAGCCACCCCAGACAGAATAGTGCTCCCCAAAGCAAAGACTGGGTGTCTCTGGCAGGAGGAAACCCCCAGCAGAGAGATCATCAGGTCTAACGCTCAGGATACCCAGCACCAAATGGCTTCCTGGATTCACACAGACTCTAGGCTCTAGCTTTCTAATGCAGGCAGAAGCGCTGGGCTCAGCCATCATTATTGAGTACCCATAGGGCACTGGGGCACACAGCTGCATCCTCAGACCTACAAAAGCCAGAGAACCATTACAGCAACCCTCAGATACTGTGCCAAGGATCAACCAGCTATCCCTAGCTAGGCTGACAAAACTGTGGGAATCTCTGGTCCTTCAAGAGGGCTGCACCCACAGCTTCTGGACCAGAGCAGTGCCTATAGCCGCCATCCCAGACAGGGACACACAGCTTCTAGTCCAGAGTGAGGCACCCAGCCTCCAGTCAAGAGCAGCACCCCCAGGCACCAACTCAACCTAGGTGCACATTCTCCAGGCCCAGAGTGGAGCACTCAGCCTCTGACCCAGAGCCTTGCTGGGTGTTCCTCTCACTTTCCCGAACAGAACTGTGTGCCCCAGGATAACAGACTGAGTTTCCCTGTTGGAAGAAAACCCCACAGCTAGGGATTCAGCAGGTTCTTCAAGAGGGCTATACCTGGAAAACTAAAACAACAGCAGCAGCTCACTAAATTTATAACGAGAAACCCAGCAGTGGGGCAGCTGTCTTGAGAACTTCTATGGGTAAGAGGAGATCCCCCCTGCCTAACAAAGACCACAGCTACTACTCAGGGCTATACACCTGAGGTGAGCAGTGGCAATTCCTGAGAAACACTGGCCATACAGTGACCATAACCAAAAAACAGAGGAGGACTCCTTCAGGAAAAATCATCTCCCGGCCAAGGGGCGTCTCCCTACCTCAGGACTACAGGAAGCAAAGAAACTAACAGCCAACACCTAAAACAGCCCAATGGGTAAAGGTCAGTGTAAAAGCTCAACCAACAAAAGACAAAGCAATATGGCGTCTCCAGAACCCAGTCAACCAGGGGCGAACAGCCCAGGACAACACAGCATAATAGAAAATCAAGAAGATGACCTTACATCTATGCTGATGAAGAGGATAATAGAGGAAACAAATAAAATACGTAAAGAATTAGAGGAAGATAAAACCAAACAGATCATGGCTATCCGTAAAGAAATGGAGGAAGATAAAGACAAGCAGATTAGGGCCATCTGTCAAGAAATACGGGAAGATGCAACCAAACAGTTTGCAGCCATCCGAGAAGAAATAATTAAATCACTGAAAGAAATAAAAGAAACAGAGTTGAAGGAACTAAAAGAAAAAGAGGAAAATACAATCAGAGAGGTGAATGAAGTAAACAAAACAATTCAAGACCTGAAGATAGAACTGGAAAAATTGAAGAAAACACAAATGGAGGAAATAATGGAGAGGAAGAATTTAGGGAAGAAAACAGGAACTACAGAGGTAAGCATAACCAACAGAATACAAGAAATGGAAGAAAGAATCTCAGGTGTAGAAGATACAATGGAAGAAATAGATGTATCTGTCAAAGAAAATGTTAAATCCAAAATATTCCTGACAGAGACTGTCCAAGAAATCCAAGACAATATGAAAGACAAAACCTAAGAATAATAGGTATAGAGGAAAAAGAAGACTCCCTTCTCCAAGGCCCAGAAAATATTTTCAACAAAATCATTGAAGAAAATTTCCCCAACTTAAAGGAGAAGGCAATAAGAATACATGAGGCCTACAGAACACCCAACAAATTTGACCAGAAAAGAAAATCCCCCCGCCACATAATAATCAAAACACTAAGTATACAGAACAAAGAAAAAATACTAAAAGCTGCAAGGGAAAAAGGCCAAGTAACATATAATGGCAAAACCATTAAAATTACACCTGACTTTTCAACAGAGACTATGAAAGCCAGAAGGGCCTGGACAGATATCATGCAGACCCTGAGAGAACACAGATGTCAACCCAGGCTACTATACCCTGCAAAATTCTCAGTCCTCATGGATGGAGAAAACAAGATATTCAATGACAAAAACAAATTTCAACAATACCTTCAAATCCAGCATTACAGAAGACACTGGAAGGGAAAATACAACCCAAGAAAATTAGCTTCTGTCAAGAAAACACAGGAAATAATTAACCTTACTACAGTAAAACAAAAAGCAACCAAGCACACAAACTTATGACCACAGCCAACATCAAAATCAAAGGATATTAACAGCCACTGATCATTATTCTCTCTCAACATCAATGGACTCAATTCTCCATTAAAAAGACAAAGTTTAACAGAATGTATGAGTAAACAAAACCCAGCAATCTGTTGCATACAAGAAACACACCTAAGGCACAAAGATAGACATTACCTGAGGGTAAAAGTTTGGAAGACAACTTTCCAAGCAAATGGACCCAAGTAACAAGCAGGAGTAGCCATTCTAATATCTGATAAAATAGACTTTCTTTTTTTTTTTTTGGTATTTTATTTTTTTCTTATCAGTTACATTTTATTAACTATGTACCCCAGCCGTGTCCCGATCCCTCATTCCCTCCCAGTCCCTCCCTCCCTCCCTCCTCTCCACCGTGCCCCTTGCCAAGTCCACTGATAGGGGGGACCTCCTCCCCATTCATCTGATCCTGTTTTATCAGGTATCCTCAGGACTGGAATAGACTTTCAACCAAAATTAATATAAAGAGATGGGGAAGGACACTTCATACTCATCAAGGGAAAATTCCACCAGGAAGACATCACAATCCTGAACATCTATGCCCCAAATACAAGAGCACCCACATTTGTAAAAGAAACATTGATAAAATTTAAACCACATATAGATCCCACACATTAATAGTGGGAGACTTCAACACCCCACTCTCAAAAAAGGACAGGTCACCAAAGCAGAAATTAAACAAAGAAACAATATCTCTGACAGAGGTCATGAATCAAATTGACCTCACAGACATTTACAGAACTTTACACCCAAACACAAAAGAATTTACCTTCTTCTCAGCACCTCATGGAACCTTCTCCAAAATAGACCATATAGTTGGTCACAAAGCAAGCCTCAACAGATACAAGAAGATTGAAATAATCTCTTGTATCTTGACTGATCACCATGGAATAAAGCTGGACTTCAACAACAACAGAAATAGCAAAAAGCCTACACACACATGGAAACTGAACAACTTGTTACTAAATAACAGCTGGGTCAGGGAAGAAATAAAGAAAGAAATTAAAGGCTTTCTAGAAATCAATGAAAATGAAGACACAACATACCCAAACTTGTGGGACACAATGAAAGCAGTGCTAAGAGGAAAATTCATAGCACTAAGTGCTTTCAAGAAGAAATTTGAGACAGCTCATTCAAGCAACTTAATGGCCCACTTAAAAACCCTAGAAAAAGAAGAAGCAGAAACACCAAAAAGGAGTAGACGGCTGGAAATAATCAAACTCAGGGCTGAAATCAATCAATTAGAAACAAATAAAACAATTCAAAGAATCAATGAAACCAAGAGCTGGTTTTTTCTGAGAAAATCAACAAGATAGACAAACCCTTAGCCAAGCTAACTAAAAGGCAGAGAGACACCACCCAAATCAACAAAATCAGAAATGAAAAGGAAGACATAACTACAGATACTGAGGAAATCCAAACATAACCATCAGGACTTACTTCAAAATTCTATATGCCACAAAATTTTAAATCTAAATGAAATGGACAATTTTCTTGATCGATTTGACTTACCAAAGCTGAATCAGGACCAGGTAAATCAATTAAATAGTCCTATATCCTCCAAAGAAATAGAAGCAGTCATCAAAAGTCTCCCATCCATAAAAAGCGCAGGACCAGATGGCTTCAGCACAGAATTCTACCAGATCTTCAAAGAAGAGCTAACTCCAATTCTCTTCAAACAATTCCACAAAATAGGAACAGAAGGAATATTCCCAAACTAATTCTAAGAAGCCACAGTCACTTTGGTATCTAAAACTCACAAAGACTTAACAAAGAAAGAGAATTTCAGGCCAATCTCCCTTTGATTGATGCAAAAACACTCAACAAAATACTTGCAAAGCGAATCCAAGAACACATCAAAGATATTATCCACTATGACCAAGTAGGCTTCATCCCAGGTATGCAGGGGTGGTTCAATATACGGAAATCCATCAATGTGATCCACCATATTAACAAACTGAAAGAAAAAAAAAAACCACATGATAATCTCCCTAGATGCTGAAAAAGCATTTGACAAAATCCAACATCCATTCATGTTTAAAGTACTGGAGAGATCAGGGATACAAGGCACATATCTAAACATAGTAAAGGTGATGTACAACAAGCCTATAGCCAATATCAAACTGAACAGAGAGAAACTTAAAGCAATCCCACTGAAATTAGAGACAAGACAAGGCTGCCCACTCTCTCCATATCTCTTCAACATAGTGCTGGAAGTCCTTGCTAAATCAATTAATCATTTGAAGGAGATCAAGGGTTACAGATGGGAAAGGAAGAAGTCAAATTACCCATATTTGCAGATGATATGATAGTATACATGAGTGACCCCAAAAACTCTACCAGGGAACACCTACAGCTGATAAACACCTTCAGCAAAGTGGCCGGTTACAAAATTAACTCAAAAAAATCAATAGCACTCCTGTATACAAAAGACAAAAGGGATGTGAGAGAAATTAGAGAAACAACACCTTTCACAATAGCCACAAATGACATAAAGTACCTTGGTGTAACCCTAACCAAGCAAGTCAAAGACTTGTAGGAAAAAAATTTCAAGTCTCTGAAGAAAGAATTAGAAGAAGATATGAGAAGATGGAAAGATCTCCCATGCTCATGGCTTGGCAGGATTAACATAGTAAAAATGGCCATTTTACCAAAAGCAATCTACAGATTTAATGCAATTCCCATCAAATTGCCAACACAATTCTTTACAGACCTGGAAAGAAAATTTCTCAACTTCATATGGAATAACAAGAAACCCAGAATTGCTAAAACAATCCTCTACAATAAAAGATCTTCTGGAGGTATCTCCATCCCTGATCTCAAGCTGTACTATAGAGCAACAGTTTTAAAAACTGTATGGTACTGGCATAGAAACAGAATGGTAGATCAATGGAACCGAACAGAGGACCCAGAAATAAACCCACAGAATTATGGACACCTGATTTTTGACAAAGATGCCAAAACCATACAATGGAAAAAAGATAGCATCTTCAACAAATGGTGCTGGTCTAACTGGATGTCTACATGTAGAAAAATGCAAATAGATCCATACTTATCACCCTGCACAAAACTGAAGTCCAAGTGGATCAAAGACCTCAACATAAAACCAGATACATTAAATCGGCTACAAATAAAAGTGGGGAATACCCTAGAACTCATTGGTACAGGAGAAAATTTCCTGAACAAAACACCAACAGCACAGGCTCTAAGAGCAACAATCAATAAAAGGGACCTCATGAAATTTAAAAGCTTTTGTAAAGCAAAGGACACTGTCATCAAAACAAAGCGACTGCCTACAGATTGGGAAAGAATCATCACCAACCCTTTATCTGACAGAGGACTCATATCCAGTATATATAAAGAACTAAAGAAGCTGAAAAGCAGCAAACCAAGTAATCCACTTTAAAAATGGGGAACAGAGCTAAAGAGAGAATTCTCTGTAGAGGAATATCAAATGGCAGAGATACACTTAAAGAAATGCTCAACCTCATTAGCCATCAGGGAAATGCAAATCAAAACAACCCTGAGATTTCACCTTACACCCATCAGAATGGCCAAGATCAAAAACTCAAGTGACGACACATGCTGGAGAGGTTGTGGAGAAAGGGGAACCCTTCTCCACTTCTGGTGGGAATGTAAACTTGTACAACCACTCTGGAAATCAATTTTGTCCTTTCTCAGACAACTAGGAATAGTGCTTCCTCAAGATCCAGCCATACCACTCCTAGGCATATACCCAAAAGAGGCTCAAGTACACAAAAAGGACATTTGGTCAACCATGTTTGTAGCAGCTTTATTTGTAATAGCCCGAAGCTGGAAACAGCCCAGATGCCCCTCAACTGAAGAATGGATGCAGAAACTGTGGTACATCTATACAAGGGAGTATTACTCAGCAATGAAAAATAAGGAAATCATGAAATTTGCAGGTAAATGGTGGGACTTGGCAAGGATCATCCTGAGTGAGTTGTCCCAGAAGCAGAAAGACACACAGGGTATATACTCACTCATATAAACATACAACATAGAATAAACCCACTATAATCTGTACATCTAAACAAACTAAGCAAAAGAGAGGACCCTAACTAAAATGTTCAATCCCCATCCTGAAAGGCAAAGATTGTGGACATCAGAAGAAAAAGAAAACAGGAAAAAACCTAGGAACCTGCTAGGGCCTCTGAAAGCCAGAAGAAGAAAACAGGAAACAAGCTCTGACCTGCCACAGAGGGCCTCTGAAAGCCTCTGCCCTGCAGACTATCAAAACAGATGCTGAGCTTGATGGCCAACTGTCAGGCAGAGTGAATGAAATTTTATGTAAGAAGTGGGAAATAGTAAGAGCTGGGGAGGACAGGAACTCCACAAGGAGAGCAACAGAACAAGAAAATTTGAACACAGGGAACTTCCCAGAGACTCATACTCCAACCAAGGAGTATCCGTTGAGATAACCTAGAACCCTGACAGTGCAGCCAGTTCTGATGAGAACTGATAGACTAAGATCAGAAAGGAGAGGAGAACCTCCCCTATCAGTGGACTTGGGGAGGGGCATGCATGCAGAAAGGGGGTCAGGGTGGGACTGTGAGGGTAGGAGGGAGGGGCTTATGGGGAGATACAAAATGAATAAAGTGTAATTAATAATAGTTAAATAAAAAATTTAAAAAATACAAAAAAAAACAAAAAAAGGAAAGAAACTAACAAATAAATAGTTTTTAGTTTTTTAGTTTCTCCATTCAACTGCATCTATGTGATACATTTGGTATCTTGGTATTAACTAATCACTTACTGCTTTTTCTAGAAAGAGACCAGGTTGTGTCCACGGCTACTATATTTACAAAATATCATCTTAGAGCTTTCCAGCATCTTTTGTAAATGGCATTACTTCAGATTCCCGTTCCCTGAATATATCCCCTTCCCTGAATGTGTGTGGCTAGGGATTTTTATTTTTTTGAAACTTTCTCCGTAGAGACCTGGCCTGGCTTCTACCTTTTATGGCTTCCTCATTTGCTTTCTTGTCTCAGTAAAGTGCTTGATTTGGTTCTAACTCTTAAACTTCTTGACTTCTCTACACTTTGCCAGATAGGATTTTATTTTGAGGGAATTGCTTTTATGGATTAATGCCTTTACTTGCTCTGTTTCCTTGCTTCTGTGAATCTAACTGGTCAACTCACTCTTTTCACACCATTTTATTTGCTTACATGGGCAACTGCAAATTCCAAATGTACAGAAAAGATTCATACTGATTTATTTTTCTCTGAAACTCCTCTTCCAGCAAGGCAAGGACTTTCTGTCACAGATATTTTCCTTCATGTATACTTTGTCTGATCCTTTGAATGTCACAAAGACCTCAAATCTGCTCTTGTCTCCATATTTGTTTTCAGTAAAAGTAAATAGAAGTGTTAAATTGCTGGAGTCTTAATGTGAATGTGCCTTTAATTAAAACTTCATAAGTAGGCTGATCCAACAGTCTAATTTGGCTGGTTCTAACTACTCTGTTATTTTAATCATGGCCATAGAGTGCCATGTTTCTTAAAAGTGCTGCAGTTGTACTCATTGGTGGTTAATAATAAAGACTCTAGAGAAATTATCATTTTAAATCAACATTTAGCATTAGCACATTTTATAACTTTCAAAATTACTTTTAAGCCCAGTAGCACTCCTCATATTTGGCATACTCTATTTAGACAGCTATGGTAAAATAATATGAATAAAGTGACAGACATTTCTTCCTGCCATTTGTTGAGGCCTAAAAGTCCACAGTCAAGTTGTCAGAATATTTGGAATCTAATAATAAGTACTTGTTTTCTTGTTCATTAGCAAAACTTCTCCTTGTGTTCCACATGGTAGATGGACAAGTAAACTTCCTCAGGCTTGTAAGAAAGAACATGAACTGGAGTACAGGATCAAATCATTTATACCACAGCAATAACCAATGGAAAAAAATACATATGAATTTACCAAAATGGTTGTATTAAAGGCTTCATAGCAGAAACATTTGTAATAAGTCAGTGCCAGAATTTATATAAGTACATATCAACACAATTTGTCAAGTAGTTAAATTGCAGTGTTGTCACATATTGCAATATTGCATACCAATTAAAGTGAACAAAATATATTGAAGCAGTATGGATAAATTTTACACAGCTCTTTACTTATTGGAGATTTCTGTTTGTTTTGGTAGTACTGGATACTGAACCCAAGGCTCATTCATGATAAGCAAACTTATTGCCATGGAAGAACATCCTAGATACAATATTGGATAGAATAAAATAATTACAAAGAAAACCAGTAACAAAAGAGTATATATGGAAACCAGCTGCTGTTTGGCATGGAAGCGCTTTTCCTCCCACTTTTTGTAGAAAGATAAGGAAAGAACTTGTTCTAACCTATTCTATTTCATGCCCTCCTTTTTACCTGGTTCCTTCTCAAAAAAATTTTTTTATTTCACATACATTTCCTGCCCCTCATGGCTTGTTCAGCCTGCTTTCTTATAGAACCCAGGACTACTGGCCCAGAGATGGGCTGAGCCTTCCCACACTGACCACTAATTAAGAAATGCCCTGGAAGGAGTCCTAGATGGCACATACCAATGCATAGCTTATCTGAAGGTCATAGTATCCAAAAACTCTGAAACTGGTGAGTGGAGAGGTGGCTAAAGCCAGAACATTGACAATGAGATTTCATGCACAAAAGGGGACAACCCATGAGCTGGGACAGTTTGGATCCAAGTTACCAATGGACTTCTCCAGGGTCTGAGAGTGGTGAATATTTAATCCCCCTGCACTCCCCCTTGTCCCAAGCACAGGCTTCCTTGCTTGGCTGCTGTGGCAGGAAGTGACCACTGCCCTAAGGAAAGTCCTTGCTTGGTGGAGGCATCAGTGGTTGCCCCAAACACAAGCCTCCCTGGTAGGTGACTGAGAGAGCAGAGGCAGTGGAGGTAGAGGCCTCTTTGATCTGGTGGCTGTCCAAAGTATGAGCCTCCATGCAAGGTGACTGAGGGCCCAAGTATGAGTTTCTATGCCTGGCAGCAAACAGCAGATACCACTGAGCTCATGGATCTCCCACACTTTCATTTGCCTCTGCTGGCCCAAATCTGAGTGTAGGCAACAGCAGGAATCCCTGTGCTTTCCAATTAGTCCTGCAAGAGAGTGAGTGCAAATTCAAGTGAGTGCATGGAGAGCACCAGATCCATGGTCTCTCTACACTAGCAGCCAGACATCAGATCCCTCCCACTCATACTACCACTGTGGGCAACACAGGGAACTTTGGGTCAGCATTCTCAACAGTGAAGCCCCTGTTCTGTGGGTCTCCCAGTGGAGTCCAAGCAAATAATTTCTGGAGCCAAGATGGCACCATGAAGACAGATCTGTATGCTTGGAGGACAGTACTATAGGCCAGTGGGCCACTGAGGCATTCAGGGCACCTGCACATGCACATTGCACCACAAATAGCACCAGCACCACCACCTATGCTTATGATTCACCCTCCAAGGCATCTACAAACTCTAGCACACTGTCCTATAAGGCACAATTCAATGCACACTTCAATGCACCTTCCTTCCTTAGCTACTGCTGAAACATCAACATCCACTCTCAAAAAGGTACATTTTTCTCATCTTCCTGAAGAATACTCCAGACTCCAGAGACAGACCAACCCAGTCTGCAGTACAGGCTCCAAGAACAAACAGTGAATGTTATGGATAAGCAGAGGGTTAGATGTTGGCATAACAGCACATGCAGCAAAAATTGGGACATCATTGTTTCACCAGCAAGCTCAAAAAACAATGGCTATTTTAATTCATCGGAAACACAGCAAAATGATCTCAAATCTATGCTTACCCAGTTATTAGAGGCACATAAAGAGGAAATGAACAAAGCTCTCAAAGAAATACAGGCAAAGACAGCCAAACAAATAGAGGCACATGTAGAGGCATATAGAGAGGAAATGAGCAATAACAACAAAAATAGAGGCTATCATGGACAGACAGGAATCCATGAGTCATATAAACAGATGAAGGAAATGGTCCATAACATGAAAACAGAATTAGAATCAATAAAGTAAACACATACAGAGAAACTTTGTGGAGATGTATAAACTAGCAGAGAGATGAGAAAATACAGAGGTAAGCATCACCAACAGAATTCAAGAAATGAAGGACAGAATTTCAGACACAAAGACACAATTGAAGAAATCAGTACATCTTTCAAAAAAAGACATAAAATCAGAAAATGTCCTGACACAAAACATCCAAGAAATCAAGGACAGCATAAAAAGACAAAACCTAAGAACAATAGGAAGAGATGAAAAAGAAGATCCCCAGCTCCAATGTCTAGGAAATATTTTCAAAAAAATCATAGAAGAAAATTTCCTCAACTTAAAAACTGAGGTGTCTGTAAACATACAAGAGGCCTGCAAAACACCAAATAGACTGGACTAGAAATGAAACTAATCACATCACAAAATAGACTGAAAAGAACAAGTTAGCTTTACAGGTATTTATGAATTTTATACCCCATATTAAACTAAGTTCTCCCAATACTTTTCCAGAAAGCAGAAGGATGAAAGAAAAAGAGGGTGAATTGAGACAAGACCCACCCTGTTGCAAAGGAATGCCAAAGGTTTCCACCCCACTGCAAAGGAATGTCCAGATGGAGTTGCCAAGCTTGCAACACCCCCCCCCAAGCTTCTGGCTCTTTTTCCTTTAAAATCCCCAGGCTTTTGACTCTAGGAGCTGTTCCTTGCTGGTTTGGGGGGCAACCATATCTTGTGATGGCTTGAATAAACGTCTTGTGTTTGCTTCTATTTGGTCTCCTGAGTTTCCTACATCTATGTTCACTGAAGTTAGGCTCTTGCTGGGCCTAACAGACAAAACACTTAATCTACAGAACAACAACGAAGCAGCAAGGGAAAAAAGGCCAAATAACATATAAAGGTAGACCTATAAAAATCACACCAGACTTCTCAACGGAAACTATGAAAGCCAGAGGGGCCTGGGCAGATATCATGTAGAAGCTTAAAGATCACAGATGCCAACCCAGACTACTATAACCAGTAAAACTTTCAATCAACATAGAGGGCGAAAACAAAATATTACATGACATAACTAAACTTAAACAATATCTACACAGCAACCCAGCCCTACAGAAGATACTGGAAGGAAAACTCCAATCTAACGAAATCAACTACAGGCAAGACAACACAGGATAGATATAACTTCACAACAAAAATTAAAGAAAACAAGCATAGAAACACAGTAACACCACCAACTCCACAAGAAAAGGAGTTCACATTCATTGGTCACTATTATCTATCAACATCAACAGAGTCAACTCTCCAATAAAAATACACAGATTAACAGAATAGTTGTGGAAATAGGATCCAACATTCTGCTGTATCCAAGAAACAACTCTGCAACAAATATATACAATTAAAGGGCTGGAAAAAGGATTTTCAAGTAAACAAACCCAGAAAACAAGCTGGAGTAGTTATCCTAATATCTAATAAAATATACTTTCAACCAAAATTAATCAAAAAATATGAGGATGGGCACTTCATTCTCATCAAAGGAAAAATCCACCAGGAGGACATCATAATCCTGAACATGTATGCCCCAAATACAAGACCACTTACATTTGTAAATGAAACACATTGCTAAAACTGAAAGAACACATCGATCCCAACACCTTAATAGTGGGAGACTTCAACACTCCACACTCACCAAGGGACAGATCATCTAGACATAAGCTAAACAGGAAAATATCACCACTTAATGAGGTCCTACATCAAATGGTCCTACAGAACTTTTCACCCAAACTCAAAAGATTATACCTTATTTTCAGCACCACACAAAACCTTTTCAAAAGTTGACAATATACTTGGGTATAAAGCAAGTCTCAACAGATACAAAAAGACTTAAATAATCCCTTGTATACTATCAGACCACCATGGCCCAAAGCTAGACTTCAACAACAACAGAAATAAAAATGCCTGCACTCTACTCAATGACAGCTGGGTCATTGAAGAAATTAAAAAAGAAATTAGAGACTTCCTAAAATTCAATCAAAATGAAGGCTTAACTTATCCAAATTTAAGGGATACAACAAAAGTAGTGCTAGAGGAAAGTTCATAGCACTAAGTGACTTCAGAAAGAAGTTTGAGATATCTCATACAAGCAACTTAAGGGCACGACTAAAAGGACTATAACAAAAAGAAGCAGACACACCCAAGAGGAATATACAATTGGAAAGAATCAAACTCAAAGCTGAAATCAATGAATTAGAAACAAAGAAAACAATTCAAAGAATCAATGAAACCAAGAGATGGTTCTTTGAGAAAATCAACAAGATGGACAAACCCTTAGACAACCTAAGAAAAAGAGAGAGAGAAACTATCAAAATCATCAAAATCAGAAAATAAAAGGGGACATAACAACAGATAATAAGGAAATCCAAACAATCATTAGGTCTTACTACAAAAGCATATATTCCACAAAACTTGAAAATCTAAATGAAATAAACAATTTTCTTGATAGATAATATTTACCAAAATTAAATCAAAATCAGGTAAATAGACTGAATTTTTCTATACACCACAAGGAAATAGAAGCAGTTATCAAATCTCTCCCTTCCAGAAAAAAGCCCAGGGCCTGATGGTTCAGCAGAGAATTCTATCAGACCTTCAAAGAAGAGCCAACACCAATTCTCTTCAAACTATTCCACAAAATAGAAACAGAAAGAATATTACCAAATTCATTCTATATGGCCACAGTCATCTTGATACCTAATCCACCCAAAGACCCAACAAAAAAAAAGAACAATTTAGACGTTTCTCTGTTATGAACCCTGATGCAAAAATACTCAACAAAATACTCTCAAACTGAACCCAAGTTCACATAAAAGATATCATCTACCATAAACAAGTAAGCTGCATCCCAAGCTTGCAATGATATTTCAATATATTGGAATTCATCAATGTAATCCATCATATAAACAAACTGAAGGAGAAAAATCACATGATCATCTCCTTGGATCCTGAAAAAGCATTTGACAAAATCCAGCACTCATTCATGTATAAAGTCTTGGAGAGATCAGAGATACAAGGCACATACCTAAATATTGTAAAGGCAATATACAGAAAGCCTATAGCCAACATCAAACTAAATGAAGAGAAACTTAAATCAGTCCCACTGAAATCAGTATCAACATAGAATTTGAAGTTCTATCTAGAGCATTAAGACAAGTAAAGGAGAACAAAAGGATACAAATCAGAAAGGAAGAAGTCAAAGTATCACTTTTGGTGATGATATGAGAGTATACATGAGTGACCTCAAAAAGTCTACCAGACAACATTGTCAGCAAAGGGGATGGATACAAAATTAACTAAAAAAAAAAAAAAAAAAAATCAGTAACCCTCCCATTTACAAAAGACAAAAGGCCTGAGAAAGAAATTAGGAAAACTACATTTTTCACAAAAGTCCCAAAAGATGTAAACTACCTTGGTGCAACTCTAACCAAGCAAGTGAACAGCCGGTTTCAAAAAAAAAATCTTCAATCTCTGAAGAAAGAAATTGAAGAAGTTATTAGAAGATGGAAAGATCTCCCTTGCTCATGGATCAGTAAGATTAACATAGTGAAAATGGCCATCCTAGCCAAAAGCAATCTTCAGAATCAATGCAATTCCCATTAAAATACCAACACAATTCTTTACAGACCTTGAAAGAAAAATTCACAACTTCATATGGAATAACAAGAAACCCAGAATTGCTAAATCAGTGCTTTACAATTATAGATATTTTGGAGGTATCTCCATCCCAGATCTCAAACTGTACTATAGAGCAAAAGTAATAAAAATTGCATAGTACTAGCATAGAAACAGAATGATGGATTAATGGAATTGAATATAAGACCCAGAAAGAAACCCACAGGCCTACAGATACTTGATGTTTGACAAAGAAGCCTAAATCATACAATGGAAAAAAAAATAGCATCTTCAAAGAATGGTGCTGGTGTAAGTGAGTTTCCAAATATAAAAAAATGCAAATAGATCTGCATTTATTACCCTGAACAAAAATGAAGTCCAAGTGGATCAAAGAGTGCAACATAAAATAAGACACACTAAATCTCTTAGGAGAAATAGTGGGGAAGAGCCTTGAACTCATTGGCACTGGAGACAACTTCTTCAACAGAACACCAACAACAGCACAGGCTCTAAGATCAATAATCAATAAATGGGTCCTCATGAAACTGAAAAGCTTCTGTAAAGCAAAGGACACTGTCTTCAGCAACCCTATATCTGACAGAAGGCTAATATCCAGAGTAAATAAAGTACTCAAGAAGTTAAAAAGCAACGAATCAAGTAATTCAGTTTAGAATGGGGTACAGAACTAAACAGAGAATTCTCAACAGAGGAATAAAGAATGGCAGAGAAACCCTTAAAGACGAGTTCATCATCCTTAGAAATCAGGGAAATTCAAATCAAAACAACCTTGAGATTTCACCTTATATTCATCAGAATGGCTAAGATCAAAATCTCAACTGACAACACATGTTGGATAGGATGTGAAGAAAGGGGAACCCGCCTTCATTACTGGTGGGAATGTAAACTTGTACAATGTACAACCATTTTGAAAATCATTCTGTTGCTTTCTTAGACAATTAGGAATATTCCTAACTCAAGATCCAGCTATACCACTCCTAGTCATATATCCAAAATATGCTCAAGTGTACAACAAGGACATTTGCTCAATAATGTTCATAGCATCTTTATTAGTAACAGATAGAACCTGGAAACAACCCAGCTGCCCCTCAACTGAGGAATGGATACAGAAATTGTGGTACATTTACACAGTGGAATACTAAAAGGAAATCACGAAATTTGCAGGCAAATGGTGGGAAATACAAAAGATCATCCTGAGTGAGGTATCCCAAGAACAGAAAGACAGACATGGTATATATTCGCTTATAAGTGGATATTAGACAAATAATATAGGATAAACATACTAAAATATGTACACCTAAAGAAGCTAAGCAAGAAGGAGGGACCTAGGTAAGATGCTCAATCATCATTCAGAAACGCAAAAGGATAGACATCCAAAGATGGAGAAAACAGGGAACAGGACAGGAGCCTACTACAGAGGGCCATTGTAAGACTCTACCTAGCAGGGTATTGAAGCAGAATCTGAGACTCATAGTAAAACTTTGGGCAGAGTGCAGGGAATCTTATGAAACAAGGGGGAGATGGAAAGTCCTGGAGTGGCAGGAGTTCCACAAGGAGAGCAAGAAATCTGGGCACAGGGGTCATTTCTGAGACTGATACTCCAATCAAGGACCATGCATGGAGATTAGCTAGAACTCCTGCACAAATGTAGCCCATGGGTACCTTAGTAAGGGGAATATGGACTGTCTCTGACATGAGCTCAGTGGCCTGCTCTTTGATCACCTCCCCCTGAGGGTGGGCAGCCTTACCAGGCCACAGAGAAAGATAATGCCTACAGTCCTGATTAGGCCTGATAGGCTAGTGTCAGATGGAAGGGGAGGAGGACCTCCGCTATCAATGGACTGGGAGAGGGGCATGGGAGGAGAAGAGGGAGGGAGGGTTGGATTAGGAGAGGATGAGATAGGGAGATAGGGAGCTACAGCTTGGATAGAAAATGAATAAAGTGTTATAAATTAAAAAAGAAAATCAAATAATTAAAAAAGGAAATGCCCCTATAGACTTGCCTATACTTGATCTTGAGGAAACATTTTCTCAGATATGATTTCCTGCTCTCTGATTACTTTACCTTTTTTTGATGGTGACACAAAATAAGCCAGAATACTAGCTTTCAAATATGGTAAAACTTCAGTGCAATCCTGTTCTACCGTACCAACTCATGTTGCACTAAATTACTGCTTTAGCCTCAGTGTGTTATTTAGGTCCCTCAATCAAAATGAATCCACTTTTATAATAATAAATTAAATTATTGGAACAAATAACAATACTGAGAACACAATATGTATGAGACACCATGACGAAAGTGTTTGCACGTGGGAATTATTCTTTCCCTCAGCTTATACATGAGAACAAATTTTGCAACTTATGCAAAGTCAAAATAACTTAACATGCATCACCCAAGATGCCTGACTTGGAAATTCAACCTAGTTACTCTAACTACCGAGTTCATGCTCTTCAATCTGGAATCTTATTCAGAGGCCAAGCACATCTGACTGCAGAGGAAAGAACTCTCTCAATAATCTAATGTGGTAGAACTGCTAAAAATCACCAGGGAAATTCAAAAGAAATAATTGTTATAAAAGATATTTGTGGAGGCATTATAACTTTGCTGTTAAGGAAATTGTGTGTGTGTTTTCCCTACACATTGGTTTGGAAATATATTTTGGTCTAGAAATAGCCATCCCCAGTAACTTCTCATTAGTTTGGAATCTCTAATCAAAAGAATGTTATTTCCAGTAGTCTGACATTTACGTTGAGAAGACTTTCCATTTTAAGCTATCCCCAGAAGCAAATTGGATAAAATAGACAATAATAAGCAACTAAGTGTCCTTTTGTTTTTTATTTAGTAATTTACCTTCACTAGGATATAAAGAACATTTTTGTTTGGAAAAAAATTCTTGTGTTTTGTGTTTGTAATTAAGTTTAGTTTCTTTTCAGTAGAAACATTGAAGAAAAAGTAAAATAGGGATAAAAGGTTATTTATTTGTTTTGTTTTTCATATGATGAGCCAGAGTTGATATTAGAGATATTGAATAATTTTATATTTGAGAATTAAGCATAGTGAGCAATGAATTTCGTTCTCTGAAAGAAAATCTATCTGACAAAATATTACAATAGGTCCTCAGTGTCTGGGGGACAATTTGTGAAAAGAGTTTCACATTCCTTAGCTGAAAGCAGCTAAGATAAAATCTACCAGCATTCTGATTCCTGCATGTAACATATATGTTTTAGAAAGCCTGTGAATAAACACACTACAGTTCTCAGAAATCAACCCCAAAATTTACTTATTGAAGTGATGACCACATACTAAGGAGCCAAAGCTATTTTTGCACATATAATACAAATGAAAATAAGATAAAACAAGTCAGTAGCAGAAGCTTCCTCCTTGTCTTCTTGCCAAGTGCTCCTGCTTGCCAGTTTCAGGTTAACCCAGGGAAGCGACACATTTAGGGTTATAAAGAGAATCACAAAAAAATACATACTTTGAAGATGGAACTTGCCTTTATAGAAACTGAAAAAGTCTGAGCAGTGGGAAAACAAAACGTAAACAGCAGCTTATATTTTTCTCTCTTCCACATCCTCCTGAATATCTCTATCTTAGATGGCCAGAATAACTGAATTTATAATACAAAAAAAAATAAGATAAAGCAGGAAGTGTCAATTTCAGGGAAATATTATATGTGAAACAAAAAAGAAAAATAATTACATTATATTTTAATCACTCCTATTATCTAAAATATAATATACATTTTCCAATAATAACCATTATTTTGACATGTATGGTATATTCTTTTGTGCTTAACATTATGTCTGTGAGATTCATGCATGTTAGGGTGTAGATCTATGATTTATTTATTTTCAAGGAGGTGAGTTACTATGTCATAGGCAAAGAGCATCTTTTATTTTAGTGGATAGTGCCAAACTTCTACAAGACTGGTGGTCAGTTAACCGCCTATAAAACAGAGCAAATCCTGCTTTAGTACATGATCATTTTCCTGTAATATGATTAGTCTTTTTCATTATTCTCTCTGGTGGGTGACTAGCAGTACCATGTTGCCATTCAGTGCATTTCCCTCATAATTAGTGAAGCTGAAGTTATTTTATAAGTTTATCATTTATTATATAATCCTGTTAAATGAGCTATTTATTCATTTTTCTCACCTATTTTTCTATTGAAATGTATTCATTATTTTTTTAGTAAAGATTCATGTTGATTTTAAGAAGATATTCTGCCCATCTTGGTAATTTAAGCTTGAACACCAAAATGTTCTAGAGGTTAAGTCAGGATTGCAAGTCCAAACTCTGCCTGGGTTGCAAATAGTTCAAGGCCAGAATGAGCTACTTAGTGAGATATAGCCAGAAAATGATCATGTGTATTAGAAATATATACACTTTAATATCAAATACTTGCCATTTCTTTTAGTTCTCTGGAAGCAGGTTGTTATCACAAAATAAATTTGATCACACTGAGACTTTCATGCTGCCAAAAAGGTTCAAATTAGCCATGTAGAGTGGCTGGATAAAAAGATATTCAATCAGCCTCAGTGTTCCAGTTGCATGCATCAGGCATATAAATAAACAAGCCACCTTATGGATTATGCTTTAGTAGACACAGTATGAAGAATCAGAAACACATTTAAGAATCAAAAATGAAGCCTAAGGTGTAAGAACCCAACCTAACTAATCCAGACCTCCTTAGTCATTCAAACCTATCTGAGATTATAGTTATTGTGGAATGAAAATGATTATTTGCAGGAAAATAGGAAAAAGTGAAGATTAAGGAAAGTCAGTCTCAGAAAAAGAAATATGTATTTTTCTTCATTAGTGGGCCATAGATTTTATATAGATACATACGTTTGTCTGAATTAGAATGTCCTTCATAGGCTCATATATTTGAACCATTGGTCCTTAGTTGGTGAACTCTTTGAGAAGTACTAGGAGGTTTAGGAGGTGTGTCTTTGTTGAAGGTGATGTTGCATTGGGAATGGGCTTTGAGTTGTTTTGAGGTTTTAAAAAGTCCACACCAGGCACAGTCTCTCTTTGCTCTTTGTGGATCAGAATAAAAAGATGTAAGCTTCTACTACTCCAATGTCATGTATGTCTGCTTTCCACTGTGATGAAAATGGACTACCCCTCTGAAACTGTAAGCAAGCCCCCAATTAAATGCTTTCTTTTATAAGAGTTGTATTGGTCATCATGTCTTTTCACAGCAAGGGAAAAGTAACTAAAACAATTTATAAAATCATGTTTACAGATGATAGGAAAGTAAAAATAAAACTGTTGAAAGAAAAAAAGAGAACTAATGAGAGTGGGAATGGGCAGGAAAGTAGAGGATAGAATATATGGGGAGAGTGTGCTTATAGTACATTATATGCCTACATGAAAATCACCTATATAACTTATTATAATGTAATAAAATACATAAAATTATCTGTCTTTGGTGGTCACTATCCAAATTTCTAATGACAAATATATAATGTTTGTTGTCTTATGTCTGTAGGTTTTGAGTGGATTATCTAGAACAGAAGATGTCTATGTTAGACATTGACCAAGGCTCTTAAGGACTGGAATATGTATAAGAGAAAAAGCATCCTGGGAACCGAAAATACATGAGCCAGACTGGTGAATATAGAATATACCTACAGGATCTGGCTATCAGTGAAATGATCGTACTAACAAAGAGGAAGGAATTTTTAGGATAAGTGTGGCAAGTTGTTCTTTATTCTTTATTGGGTAGATAGGGAAAATAAAGACAGTATAGTTCAGTGGTTCTCAGGACGTGGGTAGCAATGCCATTGACACCAAACAAGCCTTTCAGAGGGGTTGCTTATCAGATATCTTGAATATCAAATAGCATATTGATAACAGTAGCAAACTTATCATTATTAAGTAAGAACAAAATAATTTTATGGCTGAGGGTCACCACAACAGGAAAAAATGGATTAAAGGGTCACAGCATTAAGAAGGTTGAGAACTACTGGTATAGTAACATATTAAAATGAAACTACAATAATCGAAAGAAAAGTTTTCTATGGCTAGTGGCTATTTAACTCTGAAGAGCTTGATGATGTAGAACCTAAGTGAACCCAGATTCAGGCTTATACTAGTTTTAGAAAGAAAGCAGTCTAGATGGGAAACAGAATGATCTCCTGAATATTCAGCTATGATGTATATTTAATTCATCTTTTAACTATGCACACTCTCTATATGATATACTAAACTTGTTCATGTGCATATGCTCATATACACATATACACAGTGAAGGTTGAATTCCAGGTATACTAAACAAATCAATTTGCCATCAAACTATACTACTAAACCCAGACAATAAATTAATGTAACATTTAAGAAGCATAAATTATGAAAGACCTTAAAATCATGAAGCAGGTATTTTTGAAGAAACAGAATGGACTGAGGACATTTTGCAATCATGTTTCCTGTGTAGCCCTAGAAAGAAAGAGGGAAAAAAGAAACAAATGAATTTATTGAATATAGAAAGAAACAATGGTGACATTATTGTTGGAAAAAAAACTATGGGACAATAACAATAGAACAGTTGACATTTCACTATATCCTGTTCCTTTCATTTACCAACCCTAAAATTGCCTTTGAAACATAAGTTAGAGTGAGGTGTTGACTAAAAGAAAGCATTGCCCTAACTGTGAATAACAACAGAACAATTATAGAAAACAAACTAAGATGAATGCATATTGACTTTTGCTGTCAATGTCTTGTATGGTAGCTTATTTCATAATTCTGGCATCTTACACTGTCGTAATAAAATTTTCTGAAACACAAAGCATATATTCTTATTCCTACTGACATATAACTTCAGGTACCTTTAGAGGAAAGAACATACTGAGTTCAATAATAAAATGTTTATTATAGTACTGAATGTGAAAATGCCTCAGCCACAGTATTAAAAAATGTATGATGAGAATCCATTGCCTTCAATACAGTGATGATAAATAAATAAATAAAGCCCAGAGGCAGAGAAGCTCCACCACATGACATAGTCAAGATACAGCAAAAAAAAATTTCATAAAATAAAAAGTTCACAGTGAAACTCCAATTTTATATAGAACTTGTCCCCTGAAAATTCTGACACTTTTTTTGATCAAATTATACACCTATAAATTGGGAAAAGTCTTTTATTCTGTTTTTGTTTAAAACTATTTCTTGTGATAAATAGTAGATTTTGTGCATAGTACATTTTGAGCTATTAAGAAATTTCCTAAAATACTTAATTTTCCTGTTAAATGTAAAAATATCTGGGAAATACACAGTATACATGATGTCAAACACTAGTAGGGGAAGATGTATAGAAAAAATTACGATACAATAATCCTTAATGAAAAACTTTAAAGTAGTAATCACTATATTGATAATGATGCATAAATTTGCATATTAAATGAAACATGATCTTTGATGAAAACTAGGAAAAAAAATGTATGATTTTTTCCTATTACAAAAAATGAAACTTTTCCCTGAGCTATGATTTTTAATCTGTCTTCCCTATAATAGTCTGCCAAACCTGTATTTATTAAGATCTATTTTGTACAAAAAATTCCTTGCTTGTTGATTTGAAGAACTGTAAAACCATGTCAGTAAAGTCTCTACATAGGAAAAATTTATTTTCCCATTAAAAGCTGGTATTGGCATAGAAACAGAAAGGAGGATCAATGGAACCGAATAGAAGACCCAGAAATAGACCCACACACCTATGAATAGTTGATTTTTTACAAAGAAGCCAAAACCATTAATGTAAAAAAAGACAGCCTCTTCAACAAATTGTGCTTGTTCAACTGGATGTCTACATGCAGAAAAATGAAAATAGATCCATATTTATCACCCTGCACTAAACTAAGGTCCAAGTGGATCAAAGACCTCAACATAAAACCACATACTCTAAATTGCTTAGAAGAAAAAGTGGGGAAGAGCCAAGAACTCATTGGCACAAGAGACAACTTCCTGAACAGAACACCAACAGCACAGGCTCTAAGAGAACAATCAATAAATGGGACCACATGAAACTGAAAAGCTTTTGTAAAGCAAAAGATATTGTCCTCAGAACAAAATGAGAGCCTACAGACTGGGAAAAGATCTTCACCAACCCTATATCTGACAGAGGGCTAATATCCAGGATATATAAAGAACTAAAGAAGTTAAAAAACAATAAATCAAGCAATCCAATTAAAAAAATGGGGTAAGGAGCTAAACAGAGAATTCTCTGTAGAGGAATACAGAATGGCAGAGAAACACTTAAAGAAATGCTCAACATCCTTAGCCATCAGGGAGATGCAAATCAAAATGACCCTGAGATTTCACCTTACACCCTTCAAAATAGCTAAGATCACAAGCTCAAGTGACAACACATGTAGAGAGGCTGTGGAGAAAGGGGAAGCCTCCTCCATTGCTGGTGGGAATGTAAACTTGAAGAACTGCTTTGGAAATCATTCTGGAGCTTTCTCAGACAATTAGGAATAGTGCTTCCTCAAGATCCAGCTATACCACTCCTAGGCATATATCCGAAAGATATTCAGATAAACAACAAGGACATTTGTTCAACCATGTTTGTAGCAGCTTTGTTCATAATAGCCAGAACCTGGAAACAACCCAGATGTCCCTCAACAGAGGAATGGATACAGAAATTGTGGTACTTTTACACAATGGAATACTACTCAGCAATTTAAAACTAAGAAATCATGAAATTTGCAGGCAAATGGTGGGTTCTAGAAAAGATCATCCTGAGTGAGGTGTCCCAGAAGGAGAAAGACAAGCATGGTATATACTCACTTATAAGTGGGTACTAGACCTGTAAGAAAGGATAAATATACTGAAATCTGTACACTTAAAGTAGATAAACAAGAAAGAGATCCTGGGGTAAGATGATCAATTCTCACTTAGAAAGACAAATAGGATGAACATTGGAAGTAGGATAAGACAAGTAACAAGACAGGAACCTTCTGCAGAGGGCCTCTGAAAGACTCTACCTAGCAGTGTATCAAAGCAGATGCTGAGACTCATAACCAAACCTTCAGCAGAGTGCAGGGAATCATACAAAATAAGGGGAAGTTAGTATGACCTGTAGAGGACAGGAGCTCCACCAGGACCAAATATATCTGGGCACAGGGGTCTTTTATGAGACTGTATCTCCAAATAGCCATGGCAGGTCAGTATCCAATTGGGTAACCTAGTAAGTGGAACAGGGAATATTTCTGACATGAACTCAGTGGCCGATTGTTTGACCCCACCCCTGGGGGATAAGCAGTCTTGCTAGGCCGCACAGGGGGACATTGCAGCCAGTCCTGAAGAGACCTGATAAGCTAGGGTCAGATGAAAGGGGATGAGGACCTCCCCTATCAGAGGACTTAGGGGCAAGGAAGATATGAGGGAGTGAGGGTGGGATTGAGAAGGAATGAGGGATTAGGCTACAGCTGGGATACAAAGTTAACTCCTAGGTATATACCCAAAATTTGCTCAAGTACACAACAAGGACATTTGTTCAACCATGTTTGTAGCAGCTTTATTTGTAATAGCCAGAACTTGGAAACAACCCAGATGTCCATCAACAGAGGAATGGATACAGAAATTGTGGTATTTTTACACAATGGAATACTACTCAGCAATCAAAAGGGAGGAAATCATGAAATTTGCTGGCAAATGGTGGGATCTAGAAAAGATCATTCTGAGTGAAGTATCCCAGAAGGAGAAAGACAAACTTGGTATATACTCACTTATATAGACCTACAAGATATGATAAACATAATGAAATCTACACACCTACAGAAGATAATCAAGTAAGTGGACATGGGTGAAGATGATCAATCCTCATTTAGAAAGACAAATGGGATGTGCATTGAATGTATGACAGGAGTCTACCGCAAAAGGCATCTGAAAGACTCTACCTAGCAGAATTTCAAAGCAGACACTAAGACTCATAACCAAACCCTCGGCAGAGTGCAGGGAATCATATGAAAGAAGGGGAGTTAGTATGATATGGAAAGGATAGGAGCTCTACAAGTACCAAATATATCCGGGCACAGGGCCTTTTCTGAGACTGACACTCAACCAAGGACCATCTATGGATATAACATAGAACTTCTTCTGGGATGTGGCCCGTGGTAGCTCAGTAACCAAGTAGTTTTCCAAAGCAAGGGGAACAAGGACTATTTCTAACAGGATCTCAAGGGCAGGCTCTTTGTCCTCCCCGCCCCCCAGGGGAGGAGCAGTCCTGTTAGGCCACAGAAGAGGACTTTGCAGCCAGCCTTGAAGATACCTGATAAAACAGGGTCAAATGAAATGGGAGGAGGTCCTCCCCTATCAGTGGACATGGAAAGGGGCAGGGAGGAGACCAGGGAGGGAGTTGGGGAGGGGGAGGGAATGAGGGAGCGGGATACAGCTGGGACACAGAGTTAACAAATTGTAACTAAAAATAAAAATAAAATTAAAAAAAGAAAAAAAGAAAAAAAATTAATTAAAAAAAGCTGGAAAAATTTCACGTCCTTAGCATGAGTATGAAAGCATGTGTTCAACTTTACACATAGCTTATTGTATATTTTATGTCTCTGCTTTTTCAACAATTTAGTAGAGAAGGTGTCAAACTATGGCTTGGGGACTAAATCCACTTAGAGCTTGTTTTTCTACAACCCTGTAGCTAATTTTTTTTCTTTTTACATTTTTAAAGGTTTTAACAATAAAGACAAAGAAAAATATACAACAAGGATATTAAGTAACTCACATATCCTAAAATATTTAACATCTGGTGCTTCACAGAAAGATTGTTGACACTCAATTTAGAGAAGCCATAAAACCTTGAAGCTTTGGTAAATGAGAGATGGTAACTAGGGTCAGTGTGAAACCAAGTGCAGGATGATTTTCAACTATACTGGCCAAAGCCTGAATAAAGATATCCCACATGTCTGCTGAATTGGTCATTAACATTCTTCCTGTATATAAAACAAAAACAAAAACAAAACAACAAAAAACCAGAAAGTTGTTCTGAAGTCAGACTTGTTTCTACAGGTATTTCATTTGATGTTCTCATGTAGCTCCACAAATCACAGTCCTCTGTAATACTAAAGACTATTCAAGTTAAGGAAGTAAATCAAGGTTCTACTCATTTTCTCACTGCCATCAAGCAATTTGAGGTATTAAAACCTCTCAATCTGAGAGAGATAGACATAAACAGGAAAAAATATATTTCTTATGTCTGTTTGGAAAGGTAAGATATATTCAATGGAAGCAACATAGCAACTTGAGGCTGGATTGGTTATGATAGATATCTGATGAATAGTTTTGTGCAAGTCAAGCCAATTCTGAAAAGATTGAGCATTTCTGTTTAAGACAAACCTTTTGTTTGTTTGTTTGTTTATGTGTTTTAGTATACAAAAGATGCCAGAGCTTAGTAGCATTTGCTCCCCCTTTTTTTGTTTACAATTTTGCATCTGATGACATCCCTACTGATTCCAGTTGTCAATGAATCCAACAAAAATAAAAAAGAAAAATAAATATATTTTCTCAAGAATTCTTTGGTTTGTGATCCAACGAACTGCCTTTTTACAATTTTGATATGTACCCATTTTACAGAAAAGTTCATTTTACAAAGACATCTCACTCAGGTATATCGTCATATACTTTGAACATATGAACCCCCAATATCTCCAGAAAAAAAATAGTAATCTTTTCTCATGAGAAATATTTGAAAATCTAATTTGGAGACAAAACTTCTCTAACAGTGCCATGAGCATGAAGCAAGACCTATAAAACATATGCTCTTTTCTTGACTTACTCAGCAAAGGATTATATATCTCAATATATTTATATATGATAATATAATTTGTGTATTCATATGCATATATGAATTGAAAGTAGACTTGATGCTCTGGGATGGGGAAGAGGACTAATTTGATGGATTAGTGGATGACAGGTAAATGAGAAGGATATTGAGAGAAGTGACTCAATGGGTAAATGCTGCTGCAAAACATGAAAGCCTCAATTTGGATCTCCAGTAGCTATGAAAAAGCCGGGAATGACAGCTGGTAATCCTAGTGATGGAAAACAGTATTAAAGACAGGAAATGCTTTGGGGCTCAGCCCCTGTCAGTCTAGCCAACCAGTGAGTTCTGGAGTTCTATAAGAGACCTTACCTAAAAACAATAAGATGAAGACCAATGAGATAAAACACCAAATGTCAGCTTCTTGCCTCTATATGCATGTGCACACACATAGGCTTAGACTTTTCAAACATCTACTTGATTTAAGGTTCTTAAATACCTTTACCTCCCTTCCAACCTCCTGACCTTAGGAGTTTAGTACAGAAAGACTGTTGTAGACCTTTTTAATCTACTTTCTGTCTATAAAGGTTTATGGGTTCTTTGGGGCTTACTAAACTCAGTCATCAGGATACCAGCAGTCTAGTCAAACAGCAAAGCATCAGCAGCACATGAAGCAGCAGAAGTGAAAGGATTCAGTAGAAGTGGCTAGACTCTGCCCAAATGGCACAAGTACAGTAAAGCTGCAAAACTCCAACAAAACTGCACAAGCAGTTCTCTGGAGAGTTTCTCTCTGCAAAGACCAGTGAAGGATTCAAACTGTTGCAAAGCCTAGCAATGCAAAAACAATGTTGTCTCATTGTCTCAGGGCTTTTATTTATCCCTTTAGTCCACACAAGGATGTTTTCCAGCTCAAAAAAACCACACCCCTCTCAGAAGGTAGTTTTCTTTTTTTTTATTTGTTTGTTTTATTATGTATACAATATTTTGCCTGCATTTATGCCAGAAGACAGCACCAGATCTCATTATAGATGGTTGTGAGCCACCATGTGGTTACTGGGAATTGAACTCAGGACCTTTGGAAGGGCAGCCAGGCTCTTAACCTCTGAGCCATCTCTCCAGCCCCCAGGAGGTAGTTTTCAAATGAAAGACATCACTAGCGTTTCACCAGTGCTGTTTTCTGAGGAGGCTGTTTTCGCGGAGAAAATAAATAAATAAATAAATAAAACATTCCCACATCCCACACTTGGGACCAAAAAAACAAAAAATATTCACATGACACAACTGAGTTTCCAAAGAAACCAGAAACGTTCACTTCACAGATGCATAGGCCTATGTATAGATATATACACAACCCCCCCCACACCAAAACTTATTTTTCGCTATGAGAAATTGATTCCTCAGAGATCACAAACAATTTGTATCCTCTATAAATAGGTTTTTTTTTTTTTTTTTTTTTTTTACTTTTTCTATGTGGGAGTTATGTCTCTGTGTCTAAGTGTGGATTCATTGTTCCTATGTCAAGAGCAGTAATGTCAGGAAAATCTCAGGTGTTATTCCTTACCTTCTCCTTTGTTTTAAACTGTCTTTTATAAACTGTTATATAGGCCAGAATAGCTGGTCAGTGACTCTCCTGTTTTTACCACTCATTAGGATTACGGATACATGTTTCCATGCCTGGCTTTTGCATAGGTTATAGGGATGTGAACGTAAGTCCTCATGCTTTTCAAGATAAGTGATTTACGCACTTAGCTATCTCCTCAGCACTATAAATAGGCTATGTGTCTATCAAACAGAGGCACTGTAAGAACAGAAATATAGGACAACAATCTGTTTTTACATTTATAAGTTTCCATTGAGTTTTTAAAATTATAAAACACTCAAATTTATTGGCTTGTAGTTTTTTTAATCAAGTAAATGCAATATAAGGGACAGATGGGTTTTCCTAGATAAAAAAAACAAAACATCATAATCATTACATGATTTGTTCAAGGTCCAAATTGACAATTGAAATATGAATTTGCAACTCAAAATTTATGACCCAAGTTTTGGTGATGTCTTTGAAAGTATTTAACCAAACTTTTTAAAATATTTTGGAGGCAGAGAAGTGGCTCAGAGGAAATTTATTTCTCCAGCATGTACAATTCAAGGTTCTGGTTTCCTTCCCTATCACCTCAAAGATATTCTTCAATGTTCTACACACACACACACACACACACACACACACACACACACACACACTGCATGGTTTTCACAAGAATGTTTCTTTTGTTTAAGAAAAGGGATATATTTTGTGTATCCCCAGTGTTTAGTATATTGCTTAGCCCATAGAACGCATTTGCCTTTTCAAAAAATGACTTAGAATGGGATGAACTAAATTGATAAATTGAAGCTTTAAAAATAATTGTCTGCCTGTCACAATATTTGTTGATTGAACTTCCTTCTTCAGATAACAATTCTTAAATATTATTATGGAATTTGGTTGCACCAACACATTTTTGTACAGACAAAATCTGCATTTCAATCCTCCACTGTGTCCCATTTTAAATATTATTAATATTAGATGGCTTGTGGCTTTATTTTTCTTCATCTTTCATGAGTTCTGTGTCTAGGTTATAACCCAATCAGAATATCTTCCCTCTGTTTACATATTATAGTTCAACTTCTTTCTAGTTGAAAACTCAATCTATTATTGTCAAACACATGAGATAACTTGTTATATCTAAGTAAGACTCATTACACATTCTTGTAAAATGACCCCCAAAGCTACTTTTATTTCTGTAACTATAACACTGTTTTATGATGGCTGAAATGAAAATCTTTTATGTGTACCCACACTTATATCATAGCTTCTTCAATGTTATAGCCTCAAGAAAATGAAACACATGCAGGCCCACTTTTATGAGAAAGAAGTTACATTTTTTTAATTTTTTATTTAACTTTTATTAATTACACTTTATTCCTTTTGTATCCCCCCATAAGCCCCTCCCTCCTCCCCTCCCGATCCCACCCTCCCCCCTCTTTCTGCATGCATGCCCCTCCCCAAGTCCACTGATAGGGGAGGTCGTCCTCTCCTTCCTTCTGATCTTAGTCTATCAGTTCTCATCAGAACTGGCTGCATTGTCAGGGTTCTAGGTTATCTCCACGGATAGTCCTTGGTTGGAGTATGAGTCTCTGGGAAGTTCCCTGATGGCCAACTGTCGGGCAGAGTGAATGGAATTTTATGTAAGAAGTGGGAAATAGTAAGAGCTAGAGAGGACAGAAACTCCACAAGGAGAGCAACAGAACAAAAAGTTACATTTTAAATTTTACTCATAGTTTTGGTTAATCAATAGATGAGTCACAGCACAGTGTAAGATACTGAAAAAATATGTATATACACACACATATATAATACATAGACATATATATGTATATATAACTATGTCATGCTTTCTGCCCTCAAGGAGATAATGATCTTTTTAAGGAATCAAGAATCTTAACATAATTATCAAACAGTGAAAAAACTGACTTGTATTATGTAGCACAGAATCCAAGGGCTGTGGGAAACGAGAGCAAAGAAAATCATTGCAGACTATGGAAATCTTGGAAAGGAAGCATTCTTGTAGGAAGCCAACTTCTGCTCTTCATCTTTTTTCCAGTTGTTAACTGGGAATGTGTCATGATATTTTATAAAGGCCGCATCGCCTTCTTTTGATTAGCCCAATCGTATTTGAGTCTGTCTACTCATTTCACATCATTTCTGTTTATTACTCTGAGCTTTTATTATTCCTATCTAGTATATTAACTAGTATATCTTCCATTGTTTTGGTATACCCTCCACAAACAAGGCGCTCAATTAGGTCCTTTGATTAAATAAAAACGATTGTACTGAGGTATGTTTGAATTTGATATGGTGCCTGTCATATAGCAGATAGAAAACACAAATTTCAATGATAATCCATTAAAATAACTGGTCAAAATTTTTCATGGCTTTACTCTCCATTGTCAGACAGTCTGATAACATTATATATGTAGATAAATAAATAGTTCATTTAGTTCTTATTAGTACATATGAGTTAGAGATTGATAGTGGTAATTGGCACTTGCTATTTCATAGTATGTGCATATGTATGAGAAAACAGTTTGCCATAGTGACAAGACTTTGAAATATCTTCCAAGAGCTATGTCTTCATATAGCAATTCCTCATTTTAGTGTAAATAAACCTATAAAAAGTATTTCTCCTAAAAGTTAAACAATACCCAAACATTTTTTCTGTGTCTCTTATATTGATTAATTGTCATAATGATTCATTACTTGCTACATTTAAAAACAAAAGGCAAAAAAATAGACTACAGTTTAGAAAATGCAATGTAGGGAACAATCTACTACAACTAAAAATGTTTACTATTATATTTTTTTATGGTTAAAGTCCAAAATATTCAGGAGACTAATTTAGAATTAGAATTTTATTGTATTATTCATTCTCACTAGTGTGTACTCTTAGGCTACTTGCTTAATTTCTTGAAGATTTACTTTCCTCATAAAGAATGGTTGGGTTATTATTAATGTATATTCTTTGGGCCAAGATTTCTACTCCAGGGCAAACATTCAGCATAAATGGATAGCCATTTCTACATTCACCAAAATGAATGTAGAAAACGTTGATAGTGGCCATATGCATAATGGTCCCTGAATGGGAAATACCTGACTGTCTGTTGAGAGCAGACAAATGGATAAGTATATCATGATGAATTCACATGGTGAGAAACACTACTGCATTAAGAATGAGGTTATTCATTCATGAAGTCCTATGACTTTTATATTCCTGATGCTGAGTAAAATAAAACTAAGAAGACTACACATTGTATGGTTATAATAATGTGAATACTACAAATGACAACATTGATACAAAGAAGTAGAAATAAAAGCATTTGTTTATGTGAAGAAGGAGAATTTGTGAGGGAAAAGAATCATGGGGGCAACTTCTTCAGATAAGAAAATATTTTTCTATTGAGAATTCTCTGTTTAGCTCTGTTCCCCATTTTTTAAGTGGATTACTTGGTTTGCTGCATTTCAGCTTCTTTAGTTCTTTATATATACCGGATATGAGTCCTCTGTCAGATAAAGGGTTAGTGAAGATTCTTTCCCAATCTGTAGGCAGTCTCTTTGTTTTGATGACAGTGTCCTTTGCTTTACAGAAGCTTTTCAGTTTCATGAGGTCCCATTTATTGATTGTTGCTCTTATAGCCTGTGCTGTTGGTGTTCTGTTCAGGAAGTTTTCTCCTGTACCAATGAGTTCTAGGGTATTCCCCACTTTTTTTCTAGCCCATTTAATGTATCTGGTTTTATGTTGAGGTCTTTGATCCACTTGGACTTCAGTTTTGTACAGGGTGATAAGTATGGATCTATTTTCATTTTTCTACTTGTAGACATCCAGTTGGACCAGCACCATTGTTGAAGATGCTATCTTTTTTCCATTGTATGGTTTTGGCGTCTTTGTCAAAGATCAGGTGTCCATAAGTGTGTGGGTTTATTTCTGGGTCCTCTGTTCGGTTCCATTGATCTACCATTCTGTTTCTATGCCAATACCATGCAGTTTTTAAAACTGTTGCTCTATATTACAGCTTGAGATCAGGGATGGAGATACCTCCAGACGATCTTTTATTGTAGAGGATTGTTTTAGCAATTCAGAGAAGCACTTAAAGAAACGCTCAACCTCATTAGCCATTAGGGAAATGCAAATCAAAACGACCCTGAGATTTCACCTTACACCCATCAGAATGGCCAAGATCAAAAACTCAAGTGACAACACATGCTGGAGAGGTTTTGGAGAAAGGGGAACCCTTTTCGACTGCTGGTGGGAATGTAAACTTGTACAACCACTCTGAAATTCAATCTGGCACTTTTTCAGACAACTAGGAATAGCTGTTCCTCAAGATACAGCCATACCACTCCTAGGCATATATCCAAAAGAGGCTCAAGTACACAACAAGGACATTTGCTCAACCATGTTTGTAGCAGCTTTATTTGTAATAGCCAGAAGCTGGAAACAACACAGATGCCCCTCAACTGAAGAATGGATGCAGAAATTGTGGTACATCTATACAATGTAATATTACTCAGCAATGAAAAATAAGGAAATCATGAAATTTGCAGGTAAATGGTGGGACTTGGAAAGGATCATCCTGAGTGAGTTGTCCCAGAAGCAAAAAGACACACAAAGTATATACTCACTCATATAGACATACAACATAGGACAAACCCACTAAAATTTGTGCATCTAAAGAAACTAAGCAAGAGAGAGGACCCTAACCAAAATGTTCAATCCCCATCCTGAAAGGCAAATAGGATGGACATCAGAAGAAGAAGAAAACAGGAAACAACCTCGGAACCTGCTACAGAGGGCCTCTGAAAGCCAGAAGAAGTAAACAGGAATCAAACTAGGAACCTACCACAGAAGGCCTCTGAAAGCCTTTGCCCTGCAGACTATCAAAGCAGATGCTGAGCCTGATGGCCAACTGTCAGGAAGAGTGCATGGAATTTTATGTAAGAAGTGGGAAACAGTAAGAGCTGGAGAGGACAGGAACTCCACAAGGAGAGCAACAGAACAAGAAAATTTGAACACAGGGAACTTGCCAGAGACTCATACTCCAACCAAGTACCAGGCATGAAGATAACCTAGAACCCCTTCACAGATGTAGCCCATGGCAGTTCAGTGTCCAAGTGGGTTACCTAGTAATGGGAAGAGGGACTGCCTCTGACATAATCTGATTGGCCTGCTATTTGATCACCTCCCCCTGAGGGGGGAGCAGCCTTACCAGTCCACATAAGAGGACAATGCAGCCACTTTTGATGAGAATTGATAGACTAAGATCAGAAAGAAGAGGAGAATTTCCCCTATCAGTGGACTTTGGGAGGGGCATGCATGCAGAAAGGGGACGGAGGGTAGGATTGTGAAGGGAGGAGGAAGGGTCTTATGGGGGAATTCAAAATGAATAAAGTTTAATTAATAAAAAAGTTAAAAAAAAGAAAATATTTTTCTTGACCTGGTTGCTTGTTTTAGGATTTTCCAATTTATAAGAATAAAACCCATAAAAATATAAAATTCTGAAATATTAATTTAAAATCACTTCTACTTCTTATTAAAATTATTAATTTTATTATTAAAATTAGGTTAATATGTCCTTCCTTTTGTTTATATAAAGACTGAGTCAAATAGTATTCATAAATTTATTTCATATACATTGCACAAAATAAATGTTTCTTTTTAAACTATACTTAGGCATATTGCAAATAGTTTTTGTATAACATAGATAATTATTTTCACAAAATGTATTCTGATGAGGCTAAAAACAAATACCTTTCACAGCATAATACCTTCTGTCATGTAGATATTGACCAAAAAAGAGGCTGTCTTGATAGGGTTTCATTGTCAGGTGGATATCTATTAATTGCTTCTTTCTCAAACTGTGTGCACATATAGCAATTGTATAATAGTACCAATCACACACTAATAATGAACAAACAGCAGCAGAAACGATCTCATAATAGAATAAAAGCAATCTATAGCAGAGCAAAAAGCTCTTCTGTTTTTCAACTGGCAAGAAAAACTGCTTGAAATTGTGATTTGGCAGTTCATACCAAAGAAACAAAGATGAAATAACTTTCTGCATCATGAATTTCCTGATCAGAGTCCAACAGATATAAACACTGGACTGAGTAGTTCTTCTTTCTTTTAGACTTAACACAATGAATTGATGCCCGATAGAACCCCTGAAGTTCCAAATTGCCAATTAAACGAAATAATTTTCAAAGGAAAGAATTAAACATGACAACCTTCATTTGCTGTGGTTCTGTGTGTAATTATAGTCAGTGAGATTAATAAATTTAATCACTAATGGAAGTAAATATCTTATTATATATTATGTATTTTCTAATATAATTAGAGAATGATGTTAGAGGATGACTATTGAGTAGTTGAGTTTCACACACACAAAAAAACCATTATACATAAAAACTAATTATCTTGAGTAGTTATTATCATGGATATACTTACCATTTGCATGGGTTTCCATGTCTAAATTAAAAAAATATCTTATTGTGACAACAGTATTTTTATAGTTCCCAGAATTGCTTTGCATCTACTTTTTAAAATCAATACAAATAACTATATTAAGTTTTGAAGATCAATGTTGAACTTGCTTTCTCAAATCTTAAATAATTACCTTCTCCTGAGAGAAATAAAAAAGAGAAAACATTAGAGAACTATTATAACTGATTTTTCTTAGAATTGCAAAAGTATTTGTGAAGCAGTAAAAGAAGGAAGGAGCTGGGGGGGGTGGTATCTAACATAATTACTGGCATTTCAGAAGATAGACTTATTTAGAGATGACAAACCAAGTGCAAAATCATTCTTTATTAACTTTGCAATAGTTCTTCCCAAACTAATGTCCCATTAATAAAACAAAAGAAAATCCTATTGATTCTTACCTAGAAATGAGAACAAACCTGCCCTACCATTTGTTCTTATATAATACTTACACAATACCCCTTTAAAACATGGCAGATGAGGTAGAAAATGTTAGCAGACAGAGTAACTCAAGAGAAAGTATATTTGCCTTTGAAAATCTCAGTGTCTACCAGTGAGTAATAACAAGGCTGGCCTCCTATTTTCTTTGTCCTGATAAATTCTACTGTTATAAAGCAAGATTTCATACTCTCCATTTTTATACATGTTTCAGAAAATATAAAAGTAGTTGTGTTGGTTTTCATCTAATTTTGTTTGTTTTAGCTAGGGTCTTACTGCCTGGCTGGAAGTCACTATGCAGACAAGGCTGGCCTAGAAATCACAGAGAACAATCTGTCTCTGCTTGCCATACACTGGGATTAAAGGCATGTGTCACCTATCACACCGAGACATGTAGTTTTAAGAGGTTTGAGGTTTCAGAAAAACTTACTCCTGTAAATCTATAGAATGATATAAAGTAGTGGTGGGGAAATTATGGGAATTGTTCACATATTTCTGTCCATCTTCCTTTCACCACTCAATAAGGACTAGAGTATGTCACTAGACATAATCTTGGTGAAATTGATTTTTCAGACCATATGTAATATCCTTAACCCTTTGAGTGAGTTTAACACATTGAAATATTTCTCTTTTTTCATTTTTTATAACATGTTTGAGATTATAATGTAATTATAATATTTTTCCCTTCTCTTTCCTTCCTCCCAACACTTCCCTACATCCCTCCTTGCTCTATTTCAAACTCATGGCCTCTTTTTTTCAGTAACTGTTATTGCATGCATGTGAATATTTATATATAAATATAGCTTATTCAGCCTGCATAATGTTATATGTATGCATGTTTTGAGGGCTGCTCATTTGTTAATTGAGTAACCAATTGGTATACACTTTTCTGGGGAAGACTATTTTTCCCAGTATCAGCAATCTTCAGTTTTCTGTAGTTCTGTGTGTAAGGCTGAGGCTTTGTGGCTTTTTCTCCATCCTCTTTGGCATGTTTGTTGTTGTCATACTTGTTCATTTGATGTTTGGGCAATCATATTGGTGAGATTTTATGGGTGTAGCTTCTGACATTACTAGGAGACACATTCCTTTATATTTTTGGTTGTGAGCCTAGCCTTTAATGGCTGAGCCATCTCTCCAGCCTAGGAGACACACTCTCAAAGCAAACTCTGTGATCATCTGGCTACAGCCTCTGAAATAATCTGATTGTCCTACTCTTTGATCACCTCCCCCTGAGGGAGGAGCAGCCTTATCAGGCCACAGAAGATGACAATGCAGCCACTTCTGATGAGAACTGATAGTCTAAGATCAGAAAGAAGGAGAGGAAGACCTCCCCTATCAGTGGACTTGGGGAGGGGCATGAATGCAGAAAGGGGAGGAAGGGTGGGATCAGGAGGGAAGGAGAGAGGGGCTTATGGGGGGATACAAAATGAATAAAGTGTAATTAATAATAAAAAAATAATAATAAAAGAAAAAAATTTTCTGCCCCCTCTTCAACAGTGTTCTATGAGCCTTAGGTATGGGAGTGTTTTGTAAATGTATCCACAAGGACTAGGCTTAAGAGCTTTGCATTTTGATTGGTTGTGGTTTTCTGTAATTGTCTCCACTTGTTGCAAAAACAAACAAACAAACAAACAAACAAACAAAAAACTTTCCTTGATGATGGGTGAGGACTACATTTACAAAGACAAGTGTTTAGATTGTTATTATCTTGTTTGTTTGGTAAAGCAGTGGTTGTAGATTCTCCTCCAATGTCTTAACTTCACTAGAACTTAGTAGCTAGCTAGGTTTTTCAGCACCATTCATGGTTTCCATCTTGTTCAGCAGGTTTTAAGTCCAATTAGAGAGGTGCTGATTACTGCTAAGTTATGTGTGTCACCACTGAACTCTTTAGGGTTATCATGCAATATTAGTCATTACTCTGGGTGTCTACAACACTTATAAGCAGTAGGTTACCTCCCCTCTTTGGAAATTGTCATGCTGTTTTCTGGTACCATGAGAGTTAGTCCTCAGGGAAGGGACATTCAGGACAGTTCCAGTCCAATGTTGTCTGGGCGCTGTTTCTGAAACATATTGTATCTTCAACAATAAGTATTTACGTTCCAACTCTGGAGAACTAAAACAAGCTAAGCTATATATTCTGGGAATCTCTTGAGCAGCCATGGCTAAAAACGCAAAGGGAACTTTGACTGTCTCGTTCGGGGTTTTTTGTTAAGTGGTTTTTGGCTCTTGAAAGGGAACATTGTCATCTCAGATAAAAAAAAAAAGTTTATTAAAACTATGTATGTATTTCCCACCCCATTTTTTTTCTCCCCTCAGGGTATCCAGGCCGATTGCACACCAGGCTGGACTGAAGAAAGTATATCTGGGGGAGGGGGCAGGTGCATGCATGCAGGATCTTAGTCATTGAGCTGAGTATGCACAGGCAAAAAACTCATGCCCACAAATAGCTTCAGAGAATTAGTTTGTTTATTGGAGGGAAAGGGAGTATTTGTGTCTCTGGAAAGGTGGCCAGGGTCTCTGGAGCAAGCTTTGTGTGACCATGTATAATTGGCCAAGACAGGGGTGTTAGGAGATACCTCATTTGCATACTCAGGGAATGGAGACTGTGTCCAGCAAGGAAAACCCTTAAAAGATCAAACAAGGAGTGAATCCAGATAACTGTCAAGGTAATAAATTCTTACTAGGGTTGATGTTGGGGCAGTCAACTTTATGGTGTTAGGTAAGGAGTGGGGAGAGAGCCAACTCCTGCCATCCTGATCTGAGGTATCCAGGATTGAAGCTCTCCTAGCTTTTTCTCTGTAATCATGGGCTTCTATGATCCCACAGCTCCTCCCTATTGTTTTATAAAGTAGCAGTATCATCATAGTCATCACCCTCTAGTTTGGGAATCATTTGTTATCAAACCGGAACCTGGTTGGTAGTGACTCTGTCAATATGGCTTACTTTTTGTTTTAGAAATTATATGAAATAGGGTGCCAGAAGGAGGAGGACCCCCAATTTCCAGTCTGGGACCAAATAAGGGAAAAAGCCACGCTATCAAAGGTTTTAGTACCATGGGGTAGGGGTTTGGGGCACATAGTGTGCCCACAGAACTCACTGGAGATTTTTGAGCATTTGTATGCTTCGTTTCACTAGTCCAGATTCATTGACATAGAAGCAACATTCTTTTCCCAAGACAATGTAAATCTCTCCCTGTTGAGCAATTAGTTAAGTTCAGAGGTCTCTTATTTTATAATACAACCCCTGCTAGGTAGGTGATATGACTTGAGACTGTCTGTGATGGAAAACATGGCCTGGTCAAGCTTGTCCTGCAAGTCCCTGACCAGATGGTGTACTTCAACGAGGGCTACTCCTCTGGCTTCCATGGTGCTCAGTGAGGTGGTGAGACACATTCCAATGAGCAGAGGGCTGAAGTCCTCCTTTTTCTTTAAGTCTCCTCCTCTCTGTAAGGACAATTTTTCAGGCTCATAGAGATAAACCTTGAAAATGAAGTTTTAACACAAGGACTGGAAATGTTATTGCACCTGAGAAGAGCAGGACAGGCAGGAGGAGGTGAGTGCTATCACATACTGGCTTGGTGACAGTGATGCTATGGAAACATGTAGGATGGGACCATGAAGAGGGTAACAGGACGCAAAATGGGACAGATATATTAAAAGGAGAAATGTTTTATATGTGGGTAAGTGCCCATGGGGTTCATTGAAATGTTAATAAGAACAGCTGCTAAGAATGGCCAGGAGGGATTAAAGGGAGGGGGGGAGCCAAGATGGCGGCACCAGGAGAACACCGTGTCTGAGAAGCAGGACAACACACTCTGAGCAGCGACCAGGAGACTGAACTCTGGCCCCTAAAACAACAGCGATCGATCCTGTTTCCCAGGTGAGGGGAGGCTCCCATGGCGTGGGAAGCGGTCGGGTCCACTCTCGGCTGCCCAGCCAGAACCCGGAAGAGAACTCTGCTGATGCGGGCTTTGGGTCTTCAGGCTGGTGCTGCAAGCCTGCTTGTCCCGATCAGTTTCCCAAGCTGATTGGTGGGCACATGGGTGCCTGAGGCTGGGAGTCCCAGTCGCAACAAAACCCAACGGGGAAGGAAAGTTGCCAGACTGGTCACCGATCACCCAGTCTTTCCCTGGAAGGTCTCCGACCTCGGCGGGTACCTGCCGCCATCACAATTGAGCTCCTGCCAAGCACGGATCTCAGCTGCGCACCCAGCTCAAAATCCCTACTCCCTCTTCGGAGGAGGCAGGAGGCATCCAGCAGAATCTGCCACAGACCACATTGTCTGTACCCCAACCCGAGATCGGGGCTGAGAAAACCCAATCCTTTCGGGCACTCCCCCAAACGCCACCATAACCCTGCTGCAGTGGAGTGGAAGGATAAAGAGGCATACAGCTGCTTCACAGTGCCGGAACTCCAGTGCTACCTGCCGCTCCTAGCAAACAAACTATAGCTCAGGATCTGGGACTGTGGTCATTCTACATGTCCTGAGATTATCCTGGGTCCAGCGCAATAAGGTCTAGCAGCAAGTTCTATCACCGGCGCCCCCCCTCCCCCCGCGGAGAAATGCCGCCAGCTCAGGATCGGACTGAGAAGCCCCAACCCCTGCTGGCACTCCCCTGAGAGCACCTCCATAAGCTTGACCTAGCAGAGGAGAAGGTCAGAGGGGAAGGACAGAGAGGCAGCCTGCCAAGGACACAGCACCCTCTCCCCAGCGGCCCCTAGCAGAGAAACCCAAGCTCTGGATCTGAAGTCACTCAACCCTACCCAGTACTCTCTTGGGATCAGCAAACATAGATTCTACTGCTAGGCTGCTTCTGGCAGAGAGATCTGGGCCCGGGATCTGGGATTGAGTACACTCACCCTAACTCTTTCCCGCGCCACCCAGGGACCAGTCAACATAACCCCTCCTGGCAGAGGGAAAGGACAAAGAGGCAGCACACAGGAAAGTTGGACACCGAGTTCTGCAGCCACAGTGTCACAGAGCTGACTGATAGCCTACACGTGCACTTCCGCAGCAGGACCAAAACAGAGAGTAGTGAGCAAGGGGAACCTCTGTGCATTCCAACTGGTCCTGCAAGAGAGTGAGTGAGCCTTCTAGGGAGAGATTGCCCCAGACCCAGGGCCTCTCCACAGAAGCAACCAGACGAGATCACTGCCACCCACACTCCTAGTGTGGGCATCAGAGGGATTCTTGGGATAGCGACCCCAACAGTGAAGCCTCTGCCTTGCGGGTCCACCAAGGTAATCCAGGCAAACAATCCCTGGATTTCAGTCAGAACTGCATAATAATGGCTTGCAGGCCACTGCAATAGTTAGAGAATCTGCGCATGCACATTGCGCCTGCTAAAAGCGCACGCAAATAGTGCCAGCGTCACATTCTTTACTTAGGCAAAACTGAAAACAAAGTGCACACTCCCAAAGCAGTGAACCTCTCTCATCTTCCTGAAAAAACAGTCCAGAAAACAGAAAGAGAGGATCATAGCCCAAACTACAATCTCGAGGAACAACCAGTGAGGATTATAAATAACCAGATGGCTAGAGGCAGACATAAGAACACTCCCAACAAAAATCAGGACACAATGACCTCACCAGCAACCCCACAAAACAATGGACACTTCAATTCACTAGATATACAAGAAAACGACCTCAAAACTATGTTTCTCCAGCTACTAGAGGTCCATAGAGATGAAATGAACAAAGCCCTCAGAGAAATAACCAAAGAAATCGAGACTAACCAAGAGGAAACAAATCGTGCTCTCAGAGAAATGACCACGAAAATTGAGGCAAACAGAGAAGAAATGCACAAAGCTCTCAAAGATATGTCCACACAAATGAAGGCAAATAAAGAAGAAATGAACAAAGCTCTCATAGAAATACAGGCAATTATACCCAAAGAAGTAGAGGCACAATTAGTGATACATAGAGAGGAAACAGACAAAAAAATAGAAGCTATCATTGAAAAGCAGGAGTCCACATTCAAACAGATGAAGGAAATGGTGCAAGACATGAAAACAGAATTAGAATCAATAAAGAAAACACAAATAGAGAAAAACCAGGAGCTGGAGAACATAGAGAAAAGATCAGGCACTACAAAGGTAAGCATCACCAACAGAATACAAGAAATGGAAGAAAGAATCTCAGGAGCCGAAGATACACTTGCGGAAATTGACATGTCCCTCAAAGAAAAAATAAAATCAGAAAAGTTCCAAACACAAAACATCCAAGAAATCAAGGACACCATGAAAAGACAAAACCTAAGAATAATAGGAGTAGAAGAAAAAGAAGACATCAGGCTCAAAGGTCTGGAAAATATTTTCAAGAAAATTATAGAAGAAAACTTTCCCAACTTAAAGAAGGAGATGGCCATAAACATACAAGAGGCCTACAGAACACCAAGTAGACTAGACCAGAAAAGAAATTCTTCACGTCACATCATAGTCAAAACACTGAACCTACAAAACAAAGAAAAAATTCTAAAAGCAGCAAGGGAAAAAGGCCAAGTAACATATGAAGGTAGACCTATCAGAATCACACCAGATTTCTCAACAGAAACTATGAAAGCCAGAAGGGCCAGGACAGAAATCATACAGTCCTTAAGGGACCAGAGATTCCAACCCAGACTACTATACCCAGTAAAACTTTCAATCAACATAGACAGAGAATTCAAGATATTCCAAGACAAAACCAAATTTAAACAATATCTACATAGTAACCCAGGTCTACAGAAGTTACTAGAAGGGAAACTCCAAACCAAAGAAAACAACTACATCTAAGGAAACAGAGGAAATAGATAACTACACAACAACAACAACAAAAAAAAAAAAAAAAAACAAAAGAAGACAAGCAATGAAACTCAGTGACACCACCAACACCACATCTAAAATAAGTAACAATTGTTGGTCACTAGTTTCTATCAACATCAACGGACTCAACTCCCCAATTAAAAGACACAGACTAACGGAATGGTTGCGGAAACAGGATCCATCATTCTGTTGCATCCAAGAAACACACCTATGCAACAAAGATAAACACTACCTCAGAGTAAAGGGCTGGAAAACTGTCTTTCAAGCAAATGGTTCCAGAAAACAAGCGGGAGTAGCCATCCTAATATCTAATAAAATAGACTTTCAACCCAAGTTAATCAAAAAAGATAAGGATGGCCACTATATTCTCATCAAAGGAAAAATCCACCAAGAGGACATCACAATTTTGAATATCTATGCCCCAAATACAAGAGCACCTACATTCGTAAATGAAACAATATTAAAGCTTAAATCA
>NW_026596427.1:341956-362601 GCF_907164565.1 Psammomys obesus
TTTATGGGACACATTGAAAGCAGTGCTCAGAGGAAAATTTATAGCACTAAGTGCCTACAAGAAGAAATCCGTAACATCACATACAAACAACTTAATGGCCCAACTGAAAAACCTAGAAAAAAAAGAAGCAGATACACCCAAGAGGAGCAGACGGCTGGAAATAATCAAACTAAGGGCAGAAATCAATCAATTAGAAACAAATAAAATTATCCAAAGAATCAATGAAACAAAAAGCTGGTTCTTTGAGAAAATCAACAAGATAGACAAACCCTTAGCCAAACTAACTAAAAAGCAGAGAGAAACCATACAAATCAGCAAAATCAGAAAGGAAAATGGGGACATAACTACAGACACTGAGGAAATCCAAACGATTATTAGGTCATACTACAAAAGCCTATATGGCACAAAATTTGAAAATCTAAATGAAATGGATAACTTTCTTGACAGATTCCATCTACCAAAATTAAGTCAAGATCAGGTAGAAAGACTGAATAGTCCTATATCTCCCAAGGAAATAGAAGCAGTCATTAACAGTCTCCCCTCCAAAAAAAGCCCTGGACCAGATGGCTTCAGCGCAGAATTCTACAAGACCTTCAAAGAAGTACTAACACCAATTCTCCTCAAACTATTCCATAAAATAGAAACAGAAGGAACACTACCAAACTCATTCTATGAAGCCACAGTCACTTTGATACCTAAACCACACAAAGATCCAACAAAAAAAAAGAGAACTTCAGACCTATCTCTCTTATGAACATTGATGCAAAAATACTCAATAAAATACTTGCAAACCGAATCCAAGAACACATCAAAGATATCATCCACCACGACCAAGTAGGCTTCATCCCAGGCATGCAAGGATGGTTCAACATACGGAAATCCATCAATGTAATCCACCACATAAACAAACTGAAGGAGAAAAACCACATGATCATCTCCTTAGATGCTGAAAAAGCATTTGACAAAGTCCAACACCCATTCATGTTTAAAGTCTTGGAGAGATCAGGAATACAAGGCACATATCTAAACATAGTAAAGGCAATATACAGCAAGCCTATAGCCAACATCAAACTCAATGGAGAGAAACTTAAATCAATCCCACTGAAATCAGGGACAAGACAAGGCTGCCCACTCTCTCCCTACCTCTTCAACATAGTACTTGAAGTCCTAGCCAGAGCAATAAGACAACTAAAGGAGATCAAGGGGATACAAATCGGAAAGGAAGAGGTCAAAGTGTCACTTTTCGCAGATGATATGATAGTATATATGAGTGACCCCAAAAATTCAACCAGAGAACTCCTCCAGTTGATAAACACCTTCAGCAATGTGGCAGGATACAAAATCAACTCAAAAAAATCAGAAGCCCTCCTGTATACCAAAGACCAAAGGGCCGAGAAAGAAATTAGGGAAACAACACCCTTCACTATAGCCACTAACCACATAAAGTACCTTGGGGTGACACTAACCAAGCAAGTGAAAGACCTGTTTGAGAAAAACTTCAAGTCTCTGAAGAAAGAAATTGAAGAAGATCTCAGAAGATGGAAAGATCTCCCATGCTCATGGATTGGTAGGATTAACATTGTGAAAATGGCCATCCTGTCAAAAGCAATCTACAGATTCAATGCAATTCCCATCAAAATACCAACTCAATTCTTTACAGACCTTGAAAAAAAGATTCTCAGCTTCATATGGAGAAGCAAAAAACCCAGAATCTCCAAAACAATCCTGTACAACAAGAGATCATCTGGAGGTATCTCCATCCCCGATCTCAAGTTGTACTACAAAGCAATAGTAATAAAATCTGCATGGTATTGGCATAAAAACAGAAAGGAGGATCAATGGAACCACATAGAAGATCCAGAAATAAACCCACACACCTATGAATACTCAATATTTGACAAAGAAGCCAAAACCATTCAATGGAAAAAAGACAGCATCTTCAACTGTCCAACTGGTGCTGGTCCAACTGGATGTCCACATGCAGAAAAATGAAAATAGATCTATATTTATCACCCTACACAAAACTAAAGTCCAAGTGGATCAAAGACCTCAACATAAAACCAGATACTCTAAATCTGTTAGAAGAAAAAGTGGGGAACAGCCTAGAACTCATTGGCACAGGAGACAACTTCCTGAACAGAACACCAACAGCACAGGCTCTAAGAGCAACAATCAATAAATGGGACCTCATGAAACTGAACAGCTTCTGTAAAGCAAAGGACACTGTCATCAAAACAAAACGAATGCCTACAGATTGGGAAAGAATCTTCACTAACCCTTTATCTGACAGAGGACTAATATCGAGTATATACAAAGAACTAAAGAAGCTGAACAGCAGCAAACCAAGTAATCCAATTAAAAAATGGGGAACAGAGCTAAACAGAGAATTCTCTACAGAGGAATATCGAATGGCAGAGAAACACTTAAAGAAATGCTCATCCTCATTAGCCATCAGGGAAATGCAAATCAAAACGACCCTGAGATATCACCTTACACCCATCAGAATGGCCAAAATGAAAAACTCAAGGGACAACACATACTGGAGAGCTTGTAGAGAAAGGGGAACCCTCCTCCACTGCTGGTGGGAATGTAAACTGGTACAACCACTCTGGAAATCTATCTGGCGCTTTCTAAGACAATTAGGAATAGTGCTTCCTCAAGACCCAGCTATACCACTGCTAGGTATATACCCAAAGTTTGCACAAGTACACAAAAGGGATATTTGCTCAACCATGTTTATAGCAGCTTTATTTGTAATAGCCAGAACCTGGAAACAACCCAGGTGTCCATCAACGGAGGAATGGATACAGAAATTGTGGCATTTTTACACAATGGAATACTACTCAGCAATCAAAAAGGAGGAAATCATGAAATTTTCAGGCAAATGGTGGGACCTAGAAAAGATCATCCTGAGTGAAATATCCCAGAAGGAGAAAGACAAACCCGGTATATACTCACTTATATAGAGCTATAAGATATAATAAACATAATGAAATCTGTACACCTAAAAAAGATAATCAAGAGAGTGGACATGGGGTAAGATGATCAATCCTCGTTTAGAATGACAGATGGGATGTGCATTGAATGTATGACAGGAGTCTACTGAGCGCATTGGAAAGACTCTAACTAGCAGTGTTTTCAAAGCAAAGACTCATGACCAAACCTTTGGCAGAGTACAGGGAATCATAAGAAAGAAGGGGAGTTAGTCTGATGAGGAAAGGATAGGAGCTCCACAAAGACCAAAGATATCTGGGCACAGGGTCTTTTCTGAGACTGACATGCAACCAAGGGCCATGTATGAATGTAACCTAGAACCTCTGCTCAGATGTAGCCTGTGGTAGCTCAGTAACCAATTGGTTTCCCATAGTGAGGGGAACAAGGACTATTTCTAACAGGAACTCAATGACTGGCTCTTTGGCCTCCCCACCCCCCAAGGGAGGAGCAGTCCTGTTAGGCCACAGAGGAGAGCTTTGCAGCCAGTCCTGAAGATACCTGATAAAACAGGATCAGATGAATGGGGAGGAGATCCCCCCTATCAGTGGACTTGGCAAGGGGTATGGTGGAGAGGAGGGAGGGAGGGAGGGACTGGAAGGGAATGCGGGATTGGGACATGGCTGGGGTACAGAGTTAATAAAATGTAACTGATAAGAAAAAAATAAAATACAAAAAAAAAAAAAAAAAAAAAGAATGGCCAGGAGAGGGAAGTGCAGAGAAACATTGAGAGGAGTTCCCTTGAGCAAAGTGGTTGGATACAAAATTAACTTAAAAAAATCAATAGCTCTCCTGTATACAAAAGACAAACTAGCTGAGAAAGAAATTAGGGAAACAACACCTTTCAAAATAGCCACAAATGACATAAAGTACCTTGGTGTAACCAAGGAAATGGAAGACTTGTATGAACAATAGCAGCAACAAAAAACAAAACAAAACAACAAAAACAAAAATACTACAAGTCTCTGAAGAAAGAAACTGAAGAAAATATCAGAAGATGGGAAGATCTCCTACGTTCATGGCTTGGTAGGATTAACAAAGTAAAAATGACCATCTTACCAAAAGCAATCTACAGATTCAATGCAGTTCCCATCAAAGTACCAACACAATTGTTTATAGAACTTGAAATAGCAATTCTCAACTTTATATGAAAATAAAAAACCCAGAATAGCTAAAAAAAAAAAAATCTTGTACAATAAAAGATCTTCTGGAGGTATCTCAATCCCTGATCTCAAGCTGCATTATAGAGGAACAGTAATAAAAATGGCATGGTACTGGCATAGAAACAGAATGGTGGATAAATAGAATTGAATTGAAGACACAGAAATAACCCACTCACCTCCAGAACACCTGATTTCTGACAAAGATGCTAAAACCATACAGTGGAAAAAAGATTGCATCTTCAACAAATGGTGCTTGTCTAACTGGATGCCCATGAGTAGAAAAATGCAAATAGACTCATATCTATCAACCTGCACAAAATTAAAGTCCAAGTGGATGAAAGACCTCAACATAGAACCAGATTCACTAAATCTGTTAGAAATAGTAGAGAAGAGCCTCAAACTCATTGTCAGATGACACAACTTCCTGACCAGAACACCAACAGCTCAGGCTCTAAGATCAACAATTAATAAATGGGACCTCATGACATTGAAAATCTTCAGTAAAGCAAACTACCCTGTCAACTGAACAAAACAACAGCCTACAGACTGGGAAAACATCTTTACCAACACTACATTCAACAGAGGGCTAATATCCAGAATATATAAAGAACTCAAGAAATTAGACACCAGCAAACCAAACAATCAAATTAAAAAATGGGGCACATAGCTAAACAGGATTCTCAACAAAGAAACATCAAATGGCAGAAAAACACTTAAAGAAATGCTCAACATCCTTAGTCATCAGGGAAATACAAATCAAAAACAAACAAACAAACAAACAAACAAACCTCTGAGATTCCTTCATACACCTATCAGAACGGCTAAGACCAAAAACTCAAGTGACAGCACATGCTGGAGAGGATGTGGAGAAAGAGGAACCCTCCTTCACTGCTGCTGGGAATGTAAACTTGTACAATCACTTTCGAAATCAATCTGTCACTTTCTCAGAAAACTGGGAATAGCACTACTTCAAGATTCAGCTATACTACTCCTTGGCATATACTCAAAAATATGCTCAAACCATACAACAAGGACATTTGCTCAACTATGTTCATAGCAGCTTTATTCATACTATCCAGATACTAGAAACAGGCTAGATGTCCCTCAACCAAGGAATAGATAGAGAAATTGTACCACATTTACACAATGGAATATTACTCAGTTATTAAAAACAGGGTAGTCATGAAATGTGCAAGCAAATATATGGAACTAGAAAAGATCACCCTGAGTCAGATAACCCAAAAGTAGAAAGACACACATGGTATATACTCACTTATTAGCAGATATTAGCTTTATAATACAGGATAAACATACTAAAATCTACAGACCTAAAGAAACAAAACACTAAGGAGGACCTTATGGAGGATGCTTAAATCTCATTCAGAATGGCAAAGAGGATAGACACCAGAAGCCATGGAAGAGACGGAACAGGATGGGAGCCTACTTTGGAAGGTACTCTGAAAGGCTCCAGTCAAGAGGGGGTTGAAGCAGATACTGAGGCACATAGCAAAACTTTGGGGAGAGCACTGGGATTCTTATGAAAGAAGGGGTGGGGATAGATGAACATGGAAGGTACAGAAACCTTACAAGGAAACCAACAAAGCTAAAAATTCTGAGCCCAAGGGTTCCTGCAGAGACTGATACACCAACCAAATACCATACAAGGAGAGGACTTAGACCCACTGCTCAGATGTTGCTGATTGGCAGCTCAGTCTCCACATGAGTTCCTGAGTAAGGGAGCAGGGTGTTCCTCTACCATGAACTTGGTTGCCTGCTCTTTGACCACTTTTCCCTGGCGACGTAGCCTTGCCAAGCCACAGAGGAAGAGGATCCAGGCAGTTCTGATGAGACATGATAAGCTATGTGCAAATGGCAGGGAAGGAGAACTCCCATTTTGGTGAACTATGAACAAGGAATAAATGGGAAAACAGAAGGATAGTGGGACTGGGAGGAATTGAGGGAGGGGGCTATATTTCACATATATAATGAATAAATTAAAAAAAATTACTTTGAGAGGAGTTAGGGTGAGTGGTTAGGGGACAGAAATCAGCTATATATAAGCTATATATTGAACGTATTGTAGCCAGGAGGGAGGTGACTTAGACCTTCTTTCAAGTTTGATCTTTCTGTTGAAGAATGTTAAAGTGGGTAAAGTCCAACTTGGAGGCCAGAACATGCTGGTGGGAGATGTATAGTTCAGCTACAGGGTATGTGGTATAGGTATTAGGGTAGAACTTACCCACAACTCACATTCACCATTGATCCTTCCAGGAGTTACCAACAGAAAACTTAAAATGAGTGTTAATGTTGGCAAGGATGGTGCCACCATTACTAGTGGATTCAATTCCGCATTTCCTATGTCTGCAACCTCTGTGTATGGAGAACTCCTAGAGGCAGTCAACTGTGTTGTGATAAAGAAAGCAGAGGAAAGGACAAAGAATGTCCAGTGGAGAGTATTGGGAAGGTTAGGAAGAGACTGGGAAGTAACAGAGTTAGAATGAAACATAACAAATACAGCCATAAAAAGAGAGGAAAGTAAAGCTTATGGAGGACACATGGCCTGGACAGCAGCCATTATCTCATGGATGTTCTTCCAAGTGATCTTGTTCTGTTGGTGGTGGTGCCTTTTCCACCTAGTCAATCCTTGATCTGTCAGCAAGACACAGACCATATTCTTGGTCAATGGGGTAGTGTTAGACACTTCTAACTGAAGCCCAAATAGACCTAGACTGGTCCTGTGGAAAGACATAAGCAAAACCCTTTCTTGTTTAAGGAGAAGTTTGGTTCCTTCCAAATCCCATCCAAGGAGTATACCTTAATAGTAGGATAGGAGGACTTACCACTGGGGAGTGTCAATGGAGGGATATGCAGAAATATTTGGAGCACTTGTAAATATTAAATATATTTAGAGTTGTCAGAGCCATCAACAACTGTATGCTGGGGGGGGTAGGCATTTGTCTTTTGTTTTTAAAGTTGGTCTTTCAGGGTTTGGTGTGTTCTTTCTAATATCTTTTGGTCCTGGGGTTTGGAGGGAATCCCGTGTAGTAGACAATCTCCCATTATGAGCAGGTTTTGAAATAGGAGCTAATAAGGGCATGGCCATTGTCAGTTGTTATCTGTTGAAGAATGTCCATGATTGCAAAGGTGGAGATCATATGATGAATTATCTCTTTCAAGTTTTCTCCCATTTCGGTAGCCCACCTAAAATGTGAAAATTTGTCAACAATAACAAAGACATATTTGTGATAGCAGAATTGGGGAATGTGGGTGGCATCAATTTGCCAGTGGGCATTGGATTTGAGACCTCAGGTGTTATTGCCCATAGTTTGTAAAATTGGGGTAGTAATAAGGGCTGTATAAGATGAACATTTTTATTATCCTCTGGAGCTGAGCAAGAGGTGTTAGCATATAGGCAGCCTGCTTCTGGGTTGCCTAGTAACCTATGATGTCATCATGTATAGCCCACCAGGTGTACAGCAGAAGCTGTTCAGCTGCACATGCACAAGCAAGAAAACAAGACGTCTACAATGTCCCAACCCTGACAGGTTGGGACACTGTAGACTGTTTCAAATGCAGCCAGAAAGGATGCTGGTCCTGAAGCTGTTTCAACAAGCCACTCCCTGCCTGTCCCAGACTGGCCTCTGGAAGTAAAAATGTTTCCAAGCAGGCTTGTTTTCTGTGCCTAGCCATGGAGATTCAATGAGCACAAGAGCTATAGACACTTTCAGCCTTCAAGTTCCTTGGCCTGGTAAAGGACAAATGGCTCTTAGATTCAGTGATGTCCACCAACCTCACCAAGCACAGGGTATTGCTAAAGGTCTCTTTTAACTTCACACTCAGGTCCCACGGTCATATTTCCAACTTTTGTCTTGAGAAGCTTCAGGTGCCTTCTCAGTCTTCATATGCAGAAAACCAGCCCTTAAGCCTCACTTCTAGAGCTGTTACTATCCAGTTTAGACACAGCCTGTTTGTTGCCAGACTCAAGAAACAGGTCTCAGATGTAACCTTTTACCATCTCTTTAGCTAAAGAACAATGAATGCTCCTAACAGTCTCACCTATGTCTCATGGTAAATAACTAGATATGAGACCTAAGGATACAGAAATTTAACTTATGAGGATCTAAAAAAGTGTTTTAAGGTTGGTTAATGGAAACTGTGAGTGTTTGAGGGTCTAAGAAGCTGCTGTAAGGTCGTTAGATATAAGTTATGGAAAGTGATTCACAAAAACATTTGAGAGTCTAAGATGTTTTACTTCTTTCCTCTGCTTCTACCTCTACTTCAAGGAAGGCCTTGCCTTTCTAGAGCTCACCTTAAAGAATGTTTATACTCTTAACACAAAGATGTATGTCTACTGTCTTTTCTAAAATGTATGTTTCACTGCAAAGTACAATGATAATGCTAACATGTCTAAATTTTTTTGCCTTTGTAAAACTTAAAAGGGATTCATATAAGCTACAGAAAATCCACCCAAATCCACCTCTCAGGTCAACTGGACTCCAGATAGGTACTCCACCTATTGTCTATCTCAAAAGGTAGGATGCCTCCCACCCTTCTTCCCTGGTTTTGGGACTCTTCTTTCCTGGGAACCTGATTGCTCAATCTATACATCAAACACTAGTGGCAGATTTTTGAGTTTCTTTTCATGGTTAGTGTAAATATTTCCCTTTGTCTGAAAGACTGACTGGTATGTCTCTATTTCAATGGTGAACGGATAATCCCCTCCCTTCTCGCAGACCCTCACACAGACACATTCCCTTGGATGCATAATCTTTTCTTTTTACCAACATGGTCTCTCAGCTTTTCTTTCCTCTCTTGAGTCTGGCATGCCGTCAGAGAGTCCTAGTACTAGGTGAGGCATGTCTCCCTGGGAGTCATCTCTGTGACCCCTAGCAATGCTCCTGTGACCTTCTTTGCCAGCTTGTGCCCCCCATACTTCTGGAGACTCCCCAAAGACTGGAAGAACTGACTTTTCTGTCTTCACCCATGGGCATCGTATCTTCCACCATATCCCCAGGCTCTCCTATGAGGTGCCTTCAAAATTTGTACACCTAAGGCCTGGTTTAAGACCCTTTAGGCTTACATGCTTCTGCAACCAAATTTGGCCCCAGTATTCCAGAGATGACAGATCCAAAACAAAACTTTTTAAATTAATATCAGAAATTGGGTACATGGGGGTTCCCTCTGGTAAATGGTGGTTCTTATGTTCAACTCTCTTTTTCTGTCTCTGTTTACTCTCCCAAAAAGTTTCAAACATACACCTAAAATTAATGTACACCTATTTTTTTCCTCTGGAACCTATGTAGCTTTGTCTTCTGCCTATATATATGTTCCAGTATCCTGCCATACCCACACATTTTCTAAATCCACAACAGTGCCAAAGCACTTACCACAGGTGTTCCACTCTGACCTCACAGATTTCATCAAGCTGGACCTAAACTTTCCCTCCCACCCACAGATGTTCTCACAGATCCTAGACAGCATCAGAACAGTATACTCTTCCTGGTCTTGGCCAACATTTCAGCCTTTGGCCGCCCTATCGCCCCCTGTTGCCAGCAGTAAGTAGCTAAAGATGATTGATATATTCACCCATTATCGACTTATTGTCAACAAAAGGCTGGAGTGATGTGCTTCAAGCCCAGGACCAATATCTCCAGGTTCTGCCAGCATTCCTCAGTCCCAGTCTGCTGATGGACATGGCTGGAACTCCATCCTCTGCCCTGTACTTTCCAGGGCAGGTGCTTCTCATCCTCCTCACCATGTAATCTAGACATTTTAGAGCTCTTACTTTTTCCCCCCTCTCTCTCTTATCCTCTTGCATGGTGACCAAGGGCTGCTTCCAATGAACCTACATTTATATACTTTAACTTGCTTTACATGAGAAGCAGTCTAATGTCCTCTTTTTTTAATTATGAAAAAGGGAGGAATGTTAGCATATAAACAGCCTGCTTCTGGATTGCCTAGTAACATATGATGTCATCATGTGTCACTCACCATGTGTGTGGCAGACACAGTTCAGTTGTGCATGCACAAGCTATAAAGGAGCAACACACCACTTTGTCTCTCCTTTACTCTTCTCTCTTACCTTTCTCTCTTGCTCCCCTCTCTTACCTTCCTCTATTACTCTCTTATCTTCCTCTCTTGCTCTCTTGGCCTTGATTTCTTTCTTGGGGGCTGCTCACCATGTCCTTCTCTTTCCTTTTCCTCTCTATCTCTACAACTCTATCCAATAAATCTCTTTCATATAATATCTGTTGTGTGTGTGTGTGGCATCATTTTTAAATAAATACTAACAAGAGGAACATGAGAGAAATGGTTGTGGAACATTTTAATATTTGTGTTTGTGTGTGCAAATGAAATAGATCTGCTTGCTTGATGGAGGCTGTGAATGCTCCTGTAGAGGAAGTCTGAAAAGCAAGGACCTTTCCTTTAGATATTAGGCCTGGCAAGGAGCTACATATTGTATGTAAAGTGGAGTAGTTCTTTCTTGTAAGAGGGTGGAGACATGGACAAGAAGAGGGGAAAGCAGATTGGTGTCTAATTTGACAAAGGATCTCAATAAACAAGGAAGCAAATTAAAAGAAAGAAAAATCTAAGTTCTAGGCCAGCAGTTAGTTCCTGCTGCAGAAGCAGAGACCCACCCATTTTTCTTTGGAATATAGGTGCTGCAGCTCTGCACTGCAGGCACTTAGCTGAAAAGCTGGCAAGCACTCTATGGCTAGAAAGTTGTGAGTTTCAGCTGAGTTGACAAGCAACTCCCAGCCAGAGGGTTCTGAGTTCCAGCCACCATGATCAATTTTTTTTTCTAGTGGAAACCTTTGTGGCATCATGGGAAGGCTGTCTTAGGGGTCTTGGGGTCTCTCATGGGGAGGGTATTTTTGTTTTTATGTTCTTCCCAACCCTTCAACCCATGTGTTATTCCCTCTTTGTGTCCCACTGCTGCTGCTCTGGGGGAGGCACTCAAGGTTGTGGTTTGGGTGGCAGCTTCTGGGCATACTTCCGCCATGGCAGTGCACTGCTATTGGTTCTAGGAAGGCTGGGGTGAAGGAGGAAGGTAGTGTCACCCATGGCTTTGAACCATCTCACCCCAAGTGTTATAGCTCCCCAGCAGCATCACAGAATTCTAGGGCAGATTGACTGGGGCCATAGTGTTCTTGGGGAGGAGGGGCTTTTATTCCCTTTTATGAGGTCAAAGAGAGTCTGGGCAGTGCTTGTAAAAAAAAAAAAAAAAAAAAAAAAAAAAAAAAAAAAAAAAAAAAAAAAGGAAAGCCAGGGTTAAAGCAAGTTAAAGTTACCTAAAAAGTTCTTGAAGGAGGCAAGAGCATCATCTCTCCATAGCACCTCCTGCTGTAAAAATAGCAAGCTGACATGAATTACTCATGATCACTGAGTACCTCCTGTATCAATGTTGTATAAACAATGATCTCCAATTATCTCTATTTCATTAGTAAAGAAGCTGAATAGCCAATAACAGAGCAGAGGAGACAGAAGGCAGTACTTCCATTCCCAGTCCGTGGGGGGGAGGGTCTCAGGTAGGGACCAGAGAGATGAGGAAGCCATGAGGAACTACGAAGGAAAGAGAGGTACAGCAAAAGCACATGCCAGAGAAAGAGAGTGTTGTACTCAGTTCATGAGACCCCAAAAGTCCATCGACCACACCAGGAGTCAGAAATAGTCTGCAAAAGCAAAGAGCCTTTATTTTGGCTTAAGCTCATACTCCCAGTATGAAATGACACAGCAGTCAGAGGCCAAGAGCCCTAGCCTAGAAAGAAGCTGATTTTATAGGGTATTTTAGCAGGGGAAAGGGGTTTCCAGACTTGGTGGTTAGGTGATTGGGTGAGATATAGCAAAAGCAGACTTGTTACATATTGATTGGCTAAAGGCAAATTGGGTAACTATTTTGGCAACTGCAAGGAAAAAATATAATTGTTTTAGCAACCACAAGGACAACAGTCATTTCAACCTGTTTCCTGATTGACTGGTGTCAGGGAGGGCACAACTGTGTCTTCTGAACTGTTATGGTTTCCTGCAAGTACAAACACATTATTCAGGTTCAGGGGGTGAGAGCTAAGGCAATTAACAAGATGAGGCAAGAGTACCAAAATGAATTCTGTTGTGCTCAGATTCTTCAAGAGAGATGGAAAGTGAAAGGGCATGTGGCTGGGAGATAGCCAGATAGCCTAACTGGGCTAGAATAGATGAATACCTGCTCGGCTATAGAGCTTTAAAGCTTGTTGGATGAATCTAATAGGTTTCTGTGTCAAGTATTTAGGAGCTAAGACAGGCACTAGAAAAGGTCCCTATTCATACCATCTTTCAACACCTGGAGAGTGCAGCATGGCTGGGGTAGAGAGGCAGAGGAATCAGGGATCTGGCACTTCCTTTGTAACAAGAGTCCTGAGGAGTGCAGGACTGCTGAGCAGAGGAAAGAGAAGCAGGGGAAGCTTTCACATCAGACACTGATTATGTCGGTTTACATCTTACTTCCAAATCCATAAAAATGTCTTTTGTTCAACCAGATTCCCAAAAGAACCCATATTCCCTTAAAGTTAAAGGATTACTTTGAAAGTGTTCCCTAATACTTTTAGCATTCAAACGTACTGTATTCTCTAATCTTAATCCTTTCTCTTCTCATTTTGTTCTTACTAATCTTCTTTATGTAGTTCCCTGTATCTTTTGTTATTGGATCTTTCTTTATTTATATTTTTATTGCTATGCAATATAAATTTATTACTTGATGTTTTCTATTGCATTGAGAACTCAAGTGCAAATGCTTAAATGAAATAGCAGTGTAGAACAAGCAAAAAGGCCTTGAAAGGCATCATACATTACCCATATATAAGGTTAATACAGAAGATCAAAAACTCAAAACTGACTCACATTAAACTGTAGAATCACAGAAAGCGTTTACCTAAAATACAATCATTTAATCAGGAAAGTTAGATTTACAAATATCATGTAACTCCATGGCAATAGCTGTTGGTGGGAAAGTTATTGGCTTACAAAACTGTTTTTACATCCTTGTTATTTGAAGGAAAATCAACAAAAATATTTCAGAGAGTTATTCTATAATTAAGTTATTCTAAGAGAAATTGATTTGCAATTGAACAAAATAGTTTTGGTTACTTTATGGAATTTATATATCACGCAACCTAAAACTTTAAGTAGAGAATGTCCATGGAGATACAAGCTAAGATGGAGAAGACAAAAGTTGCAATACTTCAAATAATAATTTAACATAAGTTATTTACTACATGTATTCCATTAACATAAGAGAGTATGCTAATTGCAAACAGTCAAATTTTGTGCAGCATATTTTTGAACAATGAATAACCTAGTGAATTTTACTGGTCAATCTCTTAAACAATAACTTACTAATTCATTAATATTTTAAATACAATTCAGAGAAATCTACTTCCATTCCTAATATTTCTATAAGTTAATCACAGGAGGCTACATCCAGGATACAATGTGAATGAATTCTAATTAATAATAATAATAAATACATTATTTAAAAAAAAAAAAAAAACAGCTGAGCCCAGTGGTTCAGACTTGTAACAGTGGTATTAAGGAGGGAGAAAAAAGCAGATTTCTGTTATTTCTTCACCTGCCTGGTTTACAAACTGAGCCTTACAAGGAACTACAAGGATATACAGACAAACCCTGTTTTTAAAAAAAAAAAAAAAAAAACAAACAAAGAAAAAGAATAAAAGAAAAACTAAGTGATAAAATTATTTTGGGTAAACAGGTCACTAGTCCAATAGGCCAGACATACATTTCTGTGTGTGTCCCTGACCTCAAGGTTATGAAGAGCCTGATTCTTTTTTTTATCTTTTTTTTAAATTTTTTATTAATTACACTTTATTCATTTTGTATCCCCCCATAAGCCCCTCCCTCCTCCCCTGCCGATCCCACCCTCCCTCCCCTTTCTGCATGCATGCCACTCCCCAAGTCCACTGATAGGGGAGGTTCTCCTCTTCTTTCTGATCTATCAGTTCTCATCAAAAGTGGCTGCATTGTCCTCTACTGTGGCCTGGTAAGGCTGCTCCCCCCTCAGGGGGAGGTGATCAAAGAGCAGGCCAATCAGATTATGTCAGAGGCAGTCCCTCTTCCCATTACTATGTAACCCACTTGGACACTGAACTGCCATGGGCTACACCTGTGCAGGGGTTCCAGGTCATCTCCACGAATAGTCCTTGGTTGGAGTAAGAAGTGGGAAATAGTAAGAGCTGGAGGGGACGGGAACTCCACAAGCAGAGCAACAGAACAAGATAATTTGAACACAGGGAACTTCCCAGAGCCTGATTCTTAACTACTTTCTTTCTGCTTTTGTATACAACACTGGCTTGCTTCCTTCAGCGGTCCACAGCTGCCTTTCTGTAAAAGTCACAAAACTGTCAGTCTGATCCCGTGTTTCCACTGCCACCCTATCCCCTGCCTGTAACTCCTCCAGAGGCTACCACTCCTGCCTCTAGTCTTAGGCCTTCCCACAACTGTAATGGGTCTTCCTATGTCCTACCTCCCTACTCTCGATTTTATGAAAGGCTTCCCTCTAGAATTGTCCCCCAAAGACCCACCCTCCAGCCCAGTTTGCCCCTTTGGGTCCCTAGTCCTCCACTCAGGGAAGTCACAGGTGATGATGATACCCCTCCTATGGCTCCATTTATGGTTTATTTTGTTTTTCACCATTGATCCTTATAACTGGAAGAATCAAAACTCCTCCTTCTGTAACAAACCTCAAGATTTCATTTATCTTTTTTTGAGACAGTGTTTGACACTCATCACCCTATCTGAGATGCCTCAAAAGAGAGAGAGAGAGAGGATCCAAAGGGAAGCAATAAAGCCCATAGCCTCTGAGGAGGTCCAGATTTAGGAAAAGGTTTTCTTTCTATCAGATCTCAATGGGACCTTAACACTGAACAAGTTACAGAGGCTCTTAATACTTATTGCCTGACTCTGATGGATGGTCCCTGCAATGCTGCATGGAAGCCCACAAATTTATCTAAGGTTGGTAAAGTTTTGCAAGGACCAGATCTGACTCCTGTCACATTTTTAGAGAAGCTATTTGAAGTCTATTGTACATATATACCCATTGGTCCAGAAGCATCAGAAAATAGACGAGCTATAAACATAGCTTTGGTCACCCAGTTGGACCTGGATATTAAAAAGACCCTTCAGAGGCTGGAAAGAGTTGAAGGAACAATACTGTCGGAGATGGTGAAAGTAGCTCAGAGAGTCCTTAAAAAGAGAGACTTCCCAGAAGATAAACAGGTAAAAGGTTAGGAAAGACAATTTGTGCTAGTACTGAGACAAACAGGGGTTGTCCACTAGAGTGTAATAAATAAAGTCTCGGGCTTTGGGTCTCCGGGATGGTGCCTCAAGCCTGTCTGTCCCGATCACTTTCCCAGGCTGATTGGCGGGCACAACGATGCCAGAGACTGAGTCCCAGTCGCAAAAAAAAAAAAAAAAAAAAAAAAAAAACCCACGGGGAAGCAAAGTTGCAAGACTGATCACGGGTCACTCAGTCTTTCCCTGGAAGGTCTCGCTGACCGCGGGTACCCGCCACCATCACAACTGAGCTCCCGCTGCACAGGGAAAGCAGCTGTATGCCCAGCTCAAAATCCCTACTCCTTCTTGGGAGGAGGCAGGAGGCGTCCAACAGAATCTGCCACAGACCACATTGTCTGTACCTGAACCCGAGATCGGGGCTGAGAAAACCCAATCCTTTCGGGCACTATCCCAAACGCTGCCATAACCCTGCCACAGCAGAGCAGAAGGATAAAGAGGCGCACAGCAGCTTCACAGTGCAGGGACCACAGTGCTGCTGGCGACCCCCTACTTCAGCTCGGGATCTGAGACTGTGGTCATTATACACATCCTGAGATTCTCCTGCGTCCAGAGCAATAAGGTCTAGAAGCAAGTTCTATCACTGGTGCCCCCTTCCCGACCCCTGGCAGAGAAACCCCGGCTAAGGATTAGACTGAGAAACCCCAATCTTTTCTGACACTCCCCTGAGAGCACCTCCATAAGCTTGCCCTAGCAGAGGGGAAGGTCAGAGGGGAAGGGCAGAGAGGCAGCCTGCCAAGGACACAGCACCCTCTCTCCAGCTCACCCAGCGGCCCCTAGCAGAGAAACCCAAGCTCTGGATCTGAGGACACTGAACCTTACCTGGTACTCTCTTGGGATCAGCAAACATAGGTTTTACTTCCAGGCTGCTTCTGGCAGAGAGATCTGGGCCCTGGATCTGGGACTGAGAACACTCAACCTAACTCTTTCCTGCACCACTTCAGGACCAGTCAAAATAACCCCTTTTGGCAGAGGGAAAGGACAGAGAGGCAGCACACAGGAAAGGTGGACACCGAGTCCTGCGGCCACAGTGTCACAAAGCTGACTGTTAGCCTACCCGCACATTTACTGCAGCGGGACCAAATCAGAGAGTAGAGAGCAAGGGGAACCCCTGTGCATTCCAACTCGTCCTGCAAGAGAGTGAGTGAACCTTCTAGGGAGAGTTTGCCCCAGACCCAGGGCCTCTCCACAGAAGCAACCAGATGAGATCCCTGCCACCCACACCCCTAGTGTGGGCATCATAGGGATTCTTGGGATAGCGACCCCAATGTTGAAGCCTCTGCCTTGTGGGTCCACCAGTGTAATCCAGGCAAACAATCCCTGGATCTCAGACAAAACTGTGTACTAGGGGACTGCAGGCCACTGCAATAGTCAGAGAATCTGAACATGCACACTGTGCCCGCTAAAAGCACACGTGAATACCGCCAGCTTCACATTCCTTACTTAGGCAAAACTGAAACCATAGTGCACACTCCCAAACCAGTGAACCTCTCTCATCTTCCTATACAGAAAACAGTACAGAAAACAGAAAGAGAAAATCATAGCCTGAACTACAATCTCAAGGAACAAACAGTGAGGATTATAAATAACCAGATGGCTAGAGGCAGACATAAGAACACTCCCAACAAAAATCAGAACATAATGACCTCACCAGCAAACCCACACAACAATGGACACTTCAATTCACTAGATATACAAGAAAACGACCTCAAAACTATGTTTCTCCAGCTATTAGAGGCCCATAAAGATGAAATGAACAAAGCCCTCAGAAAAATAACCAAAGAAATCAAGACTAACCAAGAGGAAACAAATCATGCTCTCAGACAAATGACCATGAAAATTGAGGCAAACAAAGCAGAAATGCACAAAGCTCTCAAAGAAATGTCCACACAAATGAAGGCAAATAAAGAAGAAATAAACAAAGCTCTCATAGAAATACAGGCAATTATACCCAAAGAAGTAGAGGCACAATTAGTGATACATAGAGAGGAAACGGACAAAAAAATAGAAGCCATCATTGAAAAGCAGGAGTCCACATTCAAACAGATGAAGGAAATGGTGCAAGACATGAAAACAGAATTAGAATCAATAAAGAAAACACAAATAGAGAAAAACCTGGAGCTAGAGAACATAGAGAAAAGATCAGGAACCACAAAGGTAAGCATCACCAACAGAATACAAGAGATGGAAGAAAGAATCTCAGGAGCCGAAGATACTTGCGGAAATTGACACATCTCTCAAAGAAAAAATAAAATCAGAAAAGTTCCAAACACAAAACATCCAAGAAATCAAGGACACCATGAAAAGACAAAACCTAAGAATAATAGGAGTAGAAGAAAAAGAAGACATCAGGCTCAAAGGTCTGGAAAATATTTTCAAGAAAATTATAGAAGAAAACTTTCCCAACGTAAAGAAGGAGATGGCCATAAACATAGAGGCCTACAGAACACCAAGTAGACTAGACCAGAAAAGAAATTCTTCATTTCACATCATAGTCAAAACACTGAACCTACAGAACAAAGAAAAATTCTAAAAGCAGCAAGGGAAAAAGGCCAAGTAACATATGAATGTAGACCTATCAGAATCACACCAGATTTCTCAACAGAAATTATGAAAGCCAGAAGGGCCTGGACAGAAATCATACAGTTCTTAAGGGACCACAGATTCCAACCCAGACTACTATACCCAGCAAAACTTTCAATCAACATAGATGGAGAATTCAAAATATTCCATGATAAAACCAAATTTAAACAATATCTACATAGTAACCCAGCTCTACAGAACTTACTAGAAGGAAAACTCCAAACCAAAGAAAACAACTACATCTAAGGAAACAGAGGAAATAGATAACTACAGAACAACAACAGCAACAACAAAAACAAAAGAATAAAAGCAATGAAACTCAGTGAAACAACCAACCCCACATTTAAAGTAAGTAACAATTGTTGGTCACTAGTTTCTATCAACATCAACCGACTCAACTCCCCAATAAAAAGACACAGACTAACAGAATGGTTGCGGAAACAGGTTCCAACATTCTGCTGAATCCAAGAAACACACCTATGCAACAAAAATAAACACTACCTCAGAGTAAAGGGCTGGAAAAATTTTTTTTCAAGCAAATGGTTCCAGAAAACAAGCGGGAGTAGCCATCCTAATATCTAATGAAATAAACTTTCAACCCAAGTTAATAAAAAAAGATAAGGAGGGTCACTATATTCTCATCAAAGGAAAAATCCACCCAGAGGATATCACAATTTTGAATATCTATACCCCAAATACAAGAGCACCTACATTTGTAAATGAAACAATATTAAAGCTTAAATCACACATTGATCCTAATACCCTAATAGTGGGAGACTTCAACACTCCACTCTCACCAAGGGACAGATCAACTAGACAGAAAACAAATAGGGAAATAAAAACATTTACAGAGACCCTAAATCAAATGGACCTAATAGACATCTACAGATCATCTCATCCAAACTCAAAAGAGTATACCTTCTTTTCAGCACCACATGGAATGTTCTCCAAAATAGACCATATAGTTGGTCATAAAGCAAGCCTCAACAGATAAAAAAAAGATTGAAATAATCCCTTGTATTCTATATGACCACCATGGACTAAAGCTGAACATCAACAACAACAGAAATAACAAAAAGCCGACACGCACATGGAAACTGAACAACTTGTTACCCAATGACAGCTGGGTTAAGGAAGAAATAAAGAAAGAAATTAAAGACTTCCTAGAATTCAATGAAAATGAAGGCACAACATACCCATATTTTATGGGACACATTGAAAGCAGTGCTCAGGGGAAAATTTATAGCACTAAGTGCCTGCAAGAAGAAATTCGTAACAGCACATACAAACAACTTAATGGCCCAACTGAAAACCGTAGGAAAAAAAGAAGCATATACACCCAAGAGGAGCAGATGGCTGGAAATAATCAAACTCAGGGCTGAAATCAATCAATTAGAAACAAATAAAACTATTCAAAGAATCAATGAAACAAAAAGCTGGTTCTTTGAGAAAATCAACAAGATAGACAAGCCCTTAGCCAAACTAACTAAAAAGCAGAGAGAATCTATCCAAATCAACAAAATCAGAGATGAAAAGGGTGACATAACTACAGACACTGAGGAAATTCAAACAATCATTAGGTCATACTACAAAAGCCTATCAGCCACAAAATTTGAAAACCTAAATGAAATGGACAATTTTCTTGATAGATTTCATCTTCCAAATTAAGTTAATATCAGGTAGAAAGACTGAATAGCCCTATATCTCCCAAGAAAATTGAAGCAGTCATTCACAGTCTCCTCTCCAAAAAAAAAGCCCTGGGCCAGATGGTTTCAGCGCAGAATTCTACAAGACCTTCAAAGAAGTGCTAAAACCAATTCTCCTCAAACTATTCCACAAAATAGAAACAGAAGGTACCTTACCAAACTCATTCTATGAAGGGACAGTCACCCTGATACCTAAACCACACAAAGACCCAACAAAAAAAAAGAGAACTTCAGACCTATCTCTCTTATGAACATTGATGCAAAAATACTCAATAAAATACTTGCAAACCGAATCCAAGAACACATCAAAGATATCATCCACCACGACCAAGTAGGCTTCATCCCAGGCATGCAAGGGCGGTTCAACATACAGAAATCCACCAATGTAATCCACCACATAAACAAACTGAAGGAGAAAAACCACATGATCATCTCCTTAGATGCTGAAAAAGCATTTGACAAAGTCCAACACCCATTCATGTTTAAAGTCTTGGAGAGAATAGGGATACAAAGCATATATCTATACATAGTAAAGGAAATATACAGCAAGCCTATAGCCAACATCAAACTCATCTATCTCTACTATAAGTGAAAATTCCTGTGGTACAGGTAGAAGTAAGACATCAAGCCTCAATGGGAGTTAGGTGACTACTTCTGCAGCCCCAATCCGTGTAAAACAATATTCCTTGGGAATGGAAGAAAGAAAAAAAAGGAACTGCAATTCACATCTAGAGACTCAGGAAGGTAATAATTTAGTTCCTTGCCAGTCACCTTAGAACAACTTTCTCCTTCCAGTCCAAAACCCCAACACAAATGACTAGAGGCCTGTCCAAGATTTAAGGCAGGCAAATAAATGGGT
>NW_026596427.1:372601-376864 GCF_907164565.1 Psammomys obesus
AATGACTAGAGGCCTGTCCAAGATTTAAGGCAGGCAAATAAATGGGTAGAAACTATTTATCCCAAGTTCCAAAACCTTATACCCTCCTCAGCCTCTTGCAACTTCCAAAACAAGTTGTTCCCAGACAATTACCCAGGCCACCAATCATGGTACCCAACAGAGTTAGGACCTGAGGCAAGATGCACTGGGAGGTGGACTTCACTGAGGTGAAACCAGGCCAAAATGAATATAAAGTACCTTTTTGTATATGCAGATAAATTCTAGGGATGGTTAGAGGCTTCTCCTGCCAGATTGGAAATAGCACAGGGTACTAATATAAAGACGTTTTTACAGGAATTAGTCCTAGTGAAGTTTGGGTGACCTTTCTTATCCTTGCCCTCTCATGGCCTGATGGACTCCTTCTAAGAGGGAGACTTTCTCTTCTTGGCAGACCTCTTTCTCCCCTACCTAGACTAGGAGATGTACAGTCAGCTAAAATTTCTAATTATCCCCTTCTTTAATCCCATCATGCCCGGCAACAGGTTCTTCACCATGTCCACAAAATTGTGAGAGAGACCCAGCCAAGAGACTCTGACCTCACTCCCCACCTTTATCAGCTGAGTGACACTGTCTAGATTAAGAGACATCCAAAGACACTTAAGCCTTATTATAAAGGGCCATATCTCATAGTCATCACCACTGTTAAGGTTTCTGGAATCACTTCTAGTGCAAACAGGCAACAGACCCTTCTGGCCAGTGGACCATCACTCATTCGGAATATTCCTTAAAGGTTAAATTCACCCAACTCCCAGAGGTGGATTCTGGTCTACAATTTCCAGATAAAACATAAAAATACTCTTGTTCTATCAAATCTTTCTACTATGTTTTTTCTGCTTTGACTGCCCAATTCTAGAAAGAAAAAAGAAGAGAAAAATAAAGCAAATCCCAATGCCAGGACAGCATTTACATTTTAATACCTGGGTAAAAATAATGCATACTATAAATACTGTGACTTCTGAGTTTTGTCTAAAAGAGGACTTAAATGTTGAAAGTATTTTAGGTTCCTATCTTATTCCTGTTTTTAAACCTGTCCAGGATATTGTAAACCTAAACATGTTTAACCTTTCAATGGGTATTCCTTTTTATTAAATAATTTTTATTTTTTTATATTAATCACAGGTTATTTAATTTGTATCCCAGACTTAGCGCCCTTCCTCATTCCTTCCCAATCCCACTCTTCCTCCCTCATCTAATCTCCGCCACTCTTTAAGTACCCTGGTAGGGTAGGTCCTCCTCCCCTTCCATTTGACCCTAGCTTATCAGGGCTCATTAGGACTGGCTACAATGTCCTCCTCTGAGGCCTAGAGCTTGCCACTGTGTTCATGTCAGAGACAGTCCCTGTTCCCCTTAATAGGGAAAACTCTTTGGATGCTGAGCTGCCATGGGTTGAGTCTGAGCTGCGGTTCTAAGATATATCAATGCAGGGTCCTTGGTTGGAGAGTCAGTTTCAGAAAAGATCCCAGTGCCCTGATATATTTGGTCCTTTTGGAGCTCCTTTCTTCTCCAGGACTCACTAACTCCCCCTTCTTTCATGATTCTCTACACTCTGCCCAAGGTATTGTTATGAGTCTCAGCATCTGCTTTGATACACTGCTAGGTAGACTCTTTCAGAGGCCCTCTATGGTAGGCTCCTGTACTGTTCCTTGTTTTCTCCTACTTCTTTTTGTCTATCCCATTTGTCTTTCTAAGGGAGTATTGATCATCTTACGCCAGAACCTCTTGCTTCACTTCTTTAGGTGTACAGATTTTAGTATGTTTATCCTAGCTTATAGATCTAGTATCCACTTATAAGTGAATATATACCATGTGTGTTTTTCTGCTACTAGGATACCTCGCTCAGGATGATCTTTTCTAGATAACACAGTTTGCCTGCCTACAGACTGCAAAAGGATCTTCACAAAGCCTGTATCTGACAGAGGGCTAATATCCAGAGTATATAAAGAACTAAAGAAGGTAAAAAGCAAAAAATTAAGTAATCCAATTAAAAAATGGTGTACAGAGCTAAACAGAGAATTCTCTGTACAGGAATACAGAATGGCAGAGAAACAGTTAAAGAAATGTTCTACATCCTTAACCATCAGGGAGATGCAAATCAAATGATCCTGAGATTTCACCTTACACCCATCAGAATGGCTAAGATCAAAACCTTAAGTGACAACACTTGCTGGAGAGGTTTTGGAGAAAGGGGAACCCTCCTCCATTGCTGGTGGGAATGTAAACTTGTACAACCACTTTGGAAGTCTATGTTGTGCTTTCTTGGACAATTAGGAATAGTGCTTCCTCAAGATCCAGCTATACTACTCCTAGACATATATCCAAAATATGTTCAAGTACACAACAAGGATATTTGTTCAACCATGTTTGTAGCAGCTTCATTCATAATAGCCATAACCAGGAATCAATGGGTATTCCTAAGTCTATCAGTTACAAAGAGTCTTCCAAGTGGGGAAGGTTTTTTTTTTCTTTTTATTAATTCAATTCACATCTATCACAGGCCCCTCCCTCCTCTCCTCCCAAACCTTCTCCTTCTTAAATCCCCTTCCCACTCTTCTTAGAATATAGAAGGCCCCCTACCCAGATACCACAGCTCATCTATTTACAAGAAGACTGAGCCATCTTCTGTCTCCTGCAGCCTGGTAGGGAAGTCCCATCATGTTGAAGTGATCAAAAATCAGGCAACACTGTCCATATCAGAGATATACCCCACTTCCCTAATGAGTAGGCTTATATGAAGCTTAAGATGCCCATATGATTTAACTTCTTGGAGTCTATACATTGTAGTATTCTATCCTGTACTATATGAATAAAATCCACTTATGAGTGAGTATATATGTATATACTTACAAGTGAGTATATGCTTCTGAGTCTGTGTTGTCTCACTAAGGATGATCTTTTCTAGTTCCATTCATCTGCCTGCAAATTTCACGATTTCCTTGTTTTTGATGTCTGAGTAGTATTCCATTGTGTAAATGTACCACACTTTTTTTATCCACTCTCAATATGAAGGACATCTAAGTTGTTTGCAGTTTCTGGCTATTACATATAAGCTGCTCAGAGGATGCAAGAGAACTCCATACTCCCTGTGTTATGGTACATACAAATGACACATGTGTTACAATACAAAACTGCATTGTGAAATGCTTACACATACCCAAGGGACAAATAAATTGTTCTCACACTGAGGCCATCCGCTGAGCATAACAGAACATATTCCTTTGCTCAAAGGATAATTTTTCACTTCTGAACTTTATAATTATCTTCCTGCTAACTTGTTCATAATCCCTGTTATTTAAGCTGTTTGTTAATTTTCCTGACTGTCTAGGAAGAACAAAAGACCAACATCATTTTTTTTTAATTTTATTTTTTTCTTCTCAGTTACATTTTATTAACTCTGTATCCCAGTGGTGTCCCGATCCCTCATTCCCTCCCAGTCCCTCCCTCCCTCCGTCATTGCCACCGTGCCCCTTTCCAAGTCCACTGATAGTGGGGACCTACTCCCCATTCATCTGATTCTGTTTTATCAGGTATCTTCAGGACTGGCTGCAAAGCTCTCCTCTGTGGCCTAACAGGACTGCTCCTCCCTTGGGAGGTGGGTAATATATTAAATACTTAGATTCAATTTAGTGATGCATTATTATGTGCCACCAAAGAAAGGGTATACATCTAGACATCGTAAAATTATTATAACAAAAATAATGTTTTATATATAACCTTATATATAATATACAATTATTTTATGCAACTATAATATAAACAAGTATTATATTTATATATAATTTTATGTAGAATTTATAATATAAAGAACATAATCAAGATATACAAGATTTTAGTAATGTGCTAAAAAAAAAAAAAAGACCAACATCAGAGACAGTGAGCCCGACTGGAGACTGTTGGTAAGTATAGCCCTCCTCTCAAAACTGAGGCTGTGGCCATTTTACTCTGCAATAGTTCTCCCCATTTAGGCTGTATACACTAATGAGCAGCTTAGCTCGATGGCTTATAAAATAGCTAAAGGTTTAAACTATACCTCCAAGGATATTGCCTTATTAAATAATGAACAAAAAGTACATTGACATTACCCTGTGTCTGCTTTCCCCTTTGGGGTATCCAGGTTCATTGTACACTGAGCTGGACTAGAGGGAGGGAAGCTTAGCTGGGGTATGCAGGATCAAGGTTGGCTGTGAGTGTGAGAGAAACAACTTTCTTGGGAAACAGCTTCAGTGG
>NW_026596427.1:376874-580063 GCF_907164565.1 Psammomys obesus
TGAACTTGGACTTAGAACGTCCCTTGGCTTTGCCCTTACTGCCAGGCTTAACTGCAGCTTCAGCTTTGGCTTTCTCTTCTTCTTCAATCAAGGCCTGCTCATAAGATGAGTGAACACTGGGTATGGTTTTACTGATCTTATCTAAGAAGTCTGTCACTCTCTTCTTGCTGCATTCACAATAGGCTCTTGGACCCCAAAGGAACTGATAGCATACAGGATCGGTGCCAGGAACCTGACGGTATTCTAGGTACTTTTCCTCCACTAGGTCTTCAGTGATAAGCTTCCTGACATCCCCAAAGATGAGGTGTGGGACTCCATCATTGATTCCTAACATATTCAGGAAGCGCCAGACCTCCTCCTCTGCGGCACAGTAGCCATTTATGTAGATCACGCTTAGGAGAGGAATCAGAATGCCCCTGTTGGGAACACCCAATGTATTGCTCCCACTTCCATCATCTTGGAAATCTAGCTTGCTGACAAGCACATAGGATTGACCATGGGGCCGGTCTTCTTTCATCTCAATGCCATAAACCATATCCAATCGATAGGCAGCTTTCTTAAGCATCTCAGGAAAGTGCTCCTTGAACCTTTTGTTGATAACTCTCAGCATTTCTCCCCTTTTTGCAGGCTGTTTAATTTTGTACTTGCAGAGCATGTACTCCACCAGCATTCCTGTCTTCCTTGATAAAAGATCCATCTGTTTGGCTCCAGTGGAGAGTGGGGCCCTAGAAGAACTACCGTTTTCCTCTTCTTGCACCTTTGCACCTTTACCAGACATTTCGCGACCCAAGCCTGTACCAGCAGTGGCAGTGGGTGCTTTGCCCTGTGGGAAGCCAGCAACAGAAGTGCTTGACCCAGCATCTCCTGAAGACTCTCCTTTCTCTACTGCCTTTGCCTGAGCATCATTTGGCTTCTGGGTCTCATCTTGGGTCTGGCGACGTTTCTCACGAGCACGGGCCTTACTCTTTTTTCCTCTGGGCATGATAGCTGTGGATCAAAAAAACAGAAAACAGTAGTTTGCAAATAGAGCAGGTGTTCTTGTGACTTGGGTCAGAAAAATAATACTCTATAAGCACTTTTGCAGACTGCAAGTTTTCTGACTTTCTGTAATATTTCTTTCCCATATTTTGAGGAGAACATGGCTGTGAGCATACAATCAACTTCTCAACATCTTCCAGTCACTATGATTTACAGAGGTATCTGGGTACCCTCAATTCTACCTAGAACTGCTGTATTCTCCTTACCCCATGAAAATGCCTAGGGGCTGGGATAAGAGCTTCAGAGAGTTCAGTCTACTGAAATAACTGAGGATCCTGAAATGCTGTCTAAGACTCAAGGGTGTCTTCACCCCCCCCCCCTTGAGATTCATTTTCTAGCCCCCTGTTAAGCATAGCACCAATACCCTCCTTTTAACCAGGTCCTACAATATCAGACAAGCAAATTTATTTCTGGTTTGAAATAAAGACATGCTGATGGGCTGGGATGGTACCTCAATCCATAATGAGCTTGCCTTGCAATCCTAAGGTCATGACTTTTAAACCTAGTATCCATGTTTAAAAAGCAAAGCTAAAGCTAAGTGTGGTGGACTGCACTTCTATTATCAATGCTGGGGCAGAGCCAGAAGGATTACTGGAGCTCAGCAACCTGCAAATCTAGCCTACATGCCAGATCCAAGCCATGAAGAGACCCTCATCTCAAACACAAGATGTATAGCTCCTGAGGAAAAACGCTTTAATTTGGCGTTTGGTTTCCACAAGTATGCAGTCACACACCGGGACACACACATACACATACCCTCAGGCAAAACAGATTTCTTCCACAACCAAAAAGATGTGAGGGAGATGCTGAAACTCATACTCATTTTTGTCCTTTTGTGCTGAAAATACCCCAGGCATAGTGACTGTGTCTACATATCTAGTTTTTACTATAGGGCCTGGGCTTTAAGTGACCCTATTTCTAGAAGTGTTCCCCTTATCTTCATTGACTTTCACTGTCATTAGGTAAAACAAGGTAAAAGTGGGCCTATACTTCACCAATGCTGTCCCTTCTCAGACAGACTTTCAGAGTAGCAGAGTGAGCTCTCCCTTTCTCAGCTCCTCACTGATGAAAATTTTAAAAAATACTGTGCTATGTGCCAGGTTTCAGTATGCATTCAACAAGAATGCTAGCATCCAGCTCAAACATTTTAAACTGACTGTTGCTATAATGTTTTTGGAATGTATACACTTTACCCTTGTTCATTCAAATGATGATTTCTCTCTCCCACTCTCTGGTTTCGATCTGGACATTGTATTGTGATGCTTACTCTAAGCATCAACTGTCTCAACTTTGAGTAAACATACCAAAATAAAGCAACCAGCCACAATGTTGTACAATGGAAAGGAAATATGAAGAGAGGGAGGAGCCAGAGGAAACAAATGGAAGGAGAGAGCTGGGGGAGAGAGGGGGAGAGAGTTCTTGGAACGACTGAGAGAGATGCATTGGACCTAATATATCACTAAAAGCAAGTATAATGTGGGAAATCTAAATGTGAGGAAACTGTGGGCTTGGAGGTTCAGGATGGAGTAGCTACTGCTCAGTACTGTGTTTTAGGTTAATTAAATAAATCATAGTCTCTGTGTGGTGATTTGGTTATATAGCTGTTTAGGACTAAAGCAGCTTTAGTAAAAGATATATCAATAGTAATTGTTAATCAACACCTACAACAAATGGCCCATATCAAAAAAGGGAGACTCCTGGTGAGACCGATTGGACCTAACATATCATTAAAAGCAAGCATAATGTGGGAAATCTAAATGTTAGGAAAGTATGAGGGTTTAGAGGTTTAGGATGGAGTAACTATTGCCCAGCATTGTGTTCTAGGTTAATTAAATAAATTATAGTCTCTGTGTGGTGATTTGATTATACAGCTGTTTAGGACTAACAGCAGCTTTACTAAAAGATATATCAATAGTAAATATTAATTGACACGTACAATAAATGGCACCCAACTAATCTAAGTATCCACCTCCTAAAATCATACTTTATCATAATTTGATGAGGGGATAAGTTCCCAGTGAAAAAACCCAAACTTAAAACCTAAAAATTCCCAGGTAAATTACTGTCTCTTTCAGAGACTCTTAAACCTGCCCAGGAGCAAAAGACAGCCTCCTGTGGGCAGAACTGAGACTTCCATAACAAAACTGGATGCTCCTGCAGTTTAATTAAGGTGTGCACAAGCATGGCTCCTTCATATTGTGGCTGGCTCAACTGGCTCAGCTCCACAGCCATGGCAGGAAAGAAAGGAACTGGAGGGAGACAAACCTCTAGACAAGAGTTTGGCCTAAACTGCATCTAAAATAAAATAAAATAAAAATTGCCATGGCAGAGGGTGCTTTAATCCCTTTTGGCTTTATTGTAGCTGTCATAGTCGTGGATATGGATGCAATATGTTTAATGGTGATGGTTCTTCTCCATGCCTTCTCCAAGAAAGTTCAAGGAGAAAATGGGGAAAAAGCCAAGGATTGGGATACTAAGTTACAGACAAGAAAAGGGGCACTCTTCCTAATTATTAGATTAATATCACCTAAATGCAAAGCTCTCTGGCTACAAGATAATTGTCAGCTCTTTCTGGCAAGGGTCTGCCAATTACGGAAACATTAACTAAATTCCAAAATATAACCAACTGGGTTTTGTTTGTTACAGTATAAATTGGCACAACTGACTCCAAACTTAAAATTTTATTAACTCTTTGTTTGATTTTCATTTAAAGACTTTGAGTTACAATGATATTGATTTGGAAAAAAATATATTTAAACAAGTTGGGGAAGGCACACGCTTTAATTCCCAACACAAACTACTAAGAAATAAGCAAGAATAGGAGCTCCACAAGGACCAAATATATCTGGGCTCAGGGGTTTGTCTGAGACTGATTCTTCAATCAGGGACCATACATGGATATAACCTAGAACCCCTGCTCAGACCTAGCCCATGGCAGCTCAGTATCCAAGTGGCTTTTCTAGTAAGGGAAACAGGGACTGTTTCGGGCATGAACTCTATGGATAGATCCTTGACATCCCCCCACCACCACTCATGTGAGGAGCAGCCTAGCTAGGCCACAGAGGAGGACATTGCAGCCAGTCTTGGTGAGACCTGATAAGCTAGGGTCAGATGGAAGGGTAGGAGGATTTTTCCTATAAGTGGACTTAGAGAGGGGCAAGGAGAAGATGAGGGAGGGAGGGTAGGATTGGGAGGGAATGAGAGAGGGGGCTACAGCTGGGACACAAAGTAAATAAACTGTAATTAATATTAAAAATAAAATACATATATATATGTATATCTATCTATCTATATATACACATATATATATAAAGAAACAGGCAGATCTCTGAGTTCGGGATCAAGCTTATTTACATAATAAAAGCCAGGATGGCAACTCCTGCTATTTAGCCATTTGCAGAGATAGTCTAAGATTTAAAATGACAAACTTCTCCTTAAGGTTACCACATAAATTCTTTTTTTCTTTCTTTTTTTTTAATTTAATTTTATTTTTTCTTATCAGTTACATTTTATTAACTCTGTATCCCAGCTGTGTCCTGCTCCCTCATTCCCTCCCAATCCCACCCTCCCTCCCTCATCTCCACCCTGCCCCTTTCCAAGTCCACTGATGGGGGGACCTCCTCCCCATTCATCCAATCCTATTTTATCAGTTATCTTCAGGACTGGCTGCAATGCCCTCCTCTGTGGCCTAACAGGACTGCTCCTCCCTTGGGGGGTGGGGAGGCCAAAGAGCCAGTCATTGAGTTCCTGTTAGAAATAGTCCTTGTTCCCCTCACTATGAGAAACCATTTGGTTACTGACCTGCCACAGGCTACATCTGAGCAAGGTTCTAGGTTATATCCATACATGGTCCTTGGTTGAATGACAGTCTCTGAGAAGACCCTGTGCCCAATATATTTGGTCCTTGTGGAGCTCCTATCCTGTTATTTCATTACTGCTCTAAAGGTTGCATTCATATCATTTTTAGGTTTATGTAAATAGAGATAATGTCACACTGCTCTGGAAACTGCCTTATCCTTTTAAACATGAGACATTTTCAAGGGGGAAAAATGTTGATCATGCCTATGTAAAAAAGACACAGGTGGCTTAAAGATGGCAAAGTACATGCCAACCTAGTTTAGTCCTAAAAACTCAAAAATCACATTCATATTTTTAAAAAAACAAACTGGGGGGGGAGGGTAGGACCAGGAAGGGAGGAGGGATAGGCTTATAGGGGGATACAAAATGAATAAAGTGTAATTAATAAAAGTTAAATAAAAAATAAAAAAAAACTTTCCATCCCATATCAAAAAGGGGCCAAACCAAAGATAGCCAAAACCAATGTTAAAATCCAGGTACATGATGCCTAGTATATACTTAAATGCTAGGGGTAAGAGAGTTTATATGCTAATGCTAAGAGTTATACAGAGTTCGGCTATAAAGCAGTAACTGCCCATCCTATATAAAAAAAAATATCCACTGTCAATGTAAAGCCCAGGTACAAGATGCTTAGGGATTGCTTAAATGTTAAAGATAAGAGGGAGTTTAAAGTTTGGCTATAAAGGCATAACTGCCCATTCTATATAAACAAAGTAATAGGACAAATAGCTACAACATATATAAAAATCAAGGGATAAACCTCTAAACAGGTAAAAGATACCTACAGTACGCTTATATTCTAAATTAAAAAGGAGTTTATATAAAGTTTACTTAAAACATGCATTTTTCTATTGCTCAAGGCAACCAGCTTGTCTCTCTAATGGGATGCTTCTCTAGAGAAATAGGTAGCAGCTTGGCCTAATACAACAGGCATGCAAGAGCCCAAAAAGATATTTTAATCTATCCAACATTGTTTTGATTTCAACATGATAATGATTGTATGTTCAATAATAATGGTAACTTGTATTGCTGATCCCTTTACATGGGAACAACTCTAAAACTGACTGAGACATAAAATATGTCTCCAGAACTCCAAAAATATTTGGCCAATAAATTCTTGTCTATAATATCCTCAAAATGTATTATGCTAACCTTTTAATTATTGTACATAAAATTGGCTTACAGTTTAGTTTCTTCTTGCACATCTCATACATTTATAATTTTAGAACTCTATAATGCTTATGAGAAATTATATGTTTGCAGATATGTTTGCTCTTAATCTCCAGTTTCTCCGGAATCCCCACAACCTCCAGTGCCTTCCCCTTCTTCTCCTACCCCAGCATCTCAACCTCCAGCTCCCCGAAATCCCCACACGCTCCTGTGTCTTCTCCCTCCTCTCCTACCCCAGCCTCTCCCCCTACAGCTCAGCTGGAATCTTCACAACCTCTGGCACTTTCTCCCTCCCCTTCTACCCACTCCTCTTCTTCTGTTTCTTCAAAATCCTCACTCGCTTCTCTGGCAACAGACTCTCCTCATGGCTTCACTCTGGCACCCACTTTAACCTCACCAGCAACTATTAGCCCCCCTGCTACCCATTCTCATTCTATAGCAAAGTCCACTCCCTCTACTAAGCAAAAGCCATCCTCAACCCTTCCCTTGTGGGAAAAAGCTGGTGTAGACAGCTTAATTATCATGGTACCAGGGCAGGCCATCTCCTTCCTTGTGGACACCAGAGCCACTTACTCAATCCTAATGGAGTACTGGGGACCAACCTATACTTGTAGTTCCTCTATTGTCAGGGTAAGGAGACAACCATGCCAGCCTTGCCGGACTCCACACTTAATTGTATTTTTATGGGAGTTCCCTTGACTCATTCCTTTTTAGTAATGCCAGCCTGTCCAGTACTCCTAATAGAAAGGGACTTTTTAGCCAAAGTGGGAGCCTCTATTTCCTTTACTCTACTATTTTTCTTGACCGCAAGCTCGCCAGCATCCTCTCTCTTCTTTCTCCCAGCTACCTTACCTACCAGTTCTAACACATAGCTTCCTTAACAGCCTCTCAAGTGGACCCACAAGTCTGGGATGTCCAAAACCTCTCTGTGGTAAGACACCATTCCCCTGTAGTCATTCAGCTACATAACAACACCCGGTATATTGTCCAGGCTCAATACCCACTTCCTCTCAAGAGTCTTAGGTGACTTAAGCCTATTATCACTGACCTAAGGGAAAAAAAAAAAACTCCTTCGCCCCACTTCCTCTCCTTTTAACACCCCTATACTCGTGGTTAAAAAGTCCAATGGAACCTATCGCCTGGTTCAAGACCTCCAGCTTATCAACTCTGCAGTCCTCCCCCTTCACCCTGTTGTAGCCAATCCCTATACCCTCCTCTCCACTATCCCCACAGGTACTTCCCACTTCCCAGTTCTGGATCTCAAGGATGCATTTTTCTCTATTCCTTTAGACACCTAGTCACAAAATAACTTTGCCTTCACCTGGACTGAAGCTGACACCCTGGTCTCTACTCAGCCTACCAGGACTGCTTTACCCCAGGGATTCCAGGACATTCCACATCTTTTTGGCCAAGACCTAGCTTCTGATCAACTCTCCTTATCTCTCCCTAAATCCAAACTTACACAGTATATAGATGACTTTCTCGTCTGCAGTCCATCCTAAGAAGATAGACAAACTAACAGTTCTGCTCTTCTAAATTTCCTATCCAGCAGGGGCTATCTGATCTCATCCTCCAAGGTCCAATTATCCACCTCTGAGGTCACTTTCCTGGGACTAACATTAACCCCAACCCACAAGGTCATCACCCTAGACAGAAAAGACCTAATACAGTCTGACAGTTCCCTCTAATAAAGAAGAAATCTTATTGTTTCTGGGAATGGCAGGTTTCTTATGGTCTTGGGTCTCCTCCTTTTCCCTTCATGCCTGCCCCTTATATGAGGCAGTCTTAGGCCCTTTGCATGAAACCCTTCTTAAACCTGTTACTAAGCACTTTCAGGGGTTCCAACAGGCTCTTCTTGAGGCCCGGCCTTACATCTTCCAGACCTGACATGTCCCTTCTCCCTCTATGTAACAGAAAAAGAGGGTTATGCCCTTTGACACCTGGGTCACCAATTGGGACTCTCTTATGCACCTGTAACCTGTACATACCTATCAAAAAAATTAGACCTGACAATGCAGGGATTGGCCCCCTGAATTTGTGCCCTAGCAGCTGCGGAGCTCCTTATTCAAGAGCCAAAAAAACTTTCAGGTCACCTATTACTGTCTTCCCTTCACACAATCTGTCTCACCTTTTTTTTTTAAATTTTTTTTTAATTTCTATTAATTACACTTTATTCACTTTGTATTCCCCCATAAGCCCCTCCCTTCCAGATCGTACCCTTCCTCCACCTTCTTCACGAATGCCCCCCCCCCCAGTCCACTGATAGGGGAGGTCTTCTTCTCCTTCCTTCTGATCTTAGTCTATCTGATCACCTCAGGAGTGGCTGCATTGTCATCTTCTGTGGCCTGGTAAGGCTGCTCTCCCCTCAGGGGGAGGTGATCAAAGAACAGGCCAAACAGATTATGTCAGAGGCAGTCCCTCTTCCCATTACTATGTAACCCACTTGGACACTAAACTGCCATGGGCTACATCTGTTCAGGGGTTCTAGGTTATCTCCCTGAATAGTCATTAGTTGGAGTGTGTCTCACCTTTTAACATACAAAAGCTTACAAACTTTACCTCCTTCCAGAGATATTTCACACCAGATGGCGCTAACAGAAGGCTCCACCCTCACTTTCCAACCATACCCACCATTTAATATTTCAAGCCTTCTTCCTTGACCTAACTCTGACTATTCCCCATCTCACTCTTGCACTGAAACTTTAGAGGAAATATTGTCCATGCCTCACAAATACAGGAGGGCACATTACTTCAGGCACTCTATACCTGGTATACAGATGGCAGTTCCTCTGTACATGAGAGAGCTCGAAGAGCGGGTTATGCCATAGTGTCAGATACTGAGGTGGTTGAGGCACAAGCCCTCCGTGCCCACACAACTAATCAACACGCTGAACTAACAGCTCTTACCCACGCTTTCCAATTAGCCCAGGGACAATCCCATACTATCTATACAGACTCTAAATATGCTTATCAAATTCTTCTCTCCCATGCTGCCATCTGGAGAGAGCCTGGGTAACTTACAGCAAAGGGATGATCTGTAACCAATGCAGGCCAAATTATGGCCATGCTAAAAGCCTCCCACTTTCCCACAGCCACTGGAATCGTCCTTAATTTGTTCTATGGTTTCCACAAGTATGCAGTCACACACTGGGACACACACATACACATACCCTCAGGCAAAACAGATTTCTGTCACACACATAAAGATGTGAGGGAGATGCTGAAACTCATACTCATTTTTGTCCTTTTGTGCTGAAAATACCCCAGGCACAGTGACTGTATCAACATATCTAGTTTTTACTATAGGGCCTGGGATTTAAGTGACCATATTTCTAGAAGTGTTCTTCTTATCTTCATTCACTTTCACTTACATTAGGCACTAGACAACAAGGCAAAAATGGGCCTATACTTCACCAACATCTCAGACAGCCTTTCAGAGGAGCAGAGTGAGCTCTCCCTTTGTAAGCTCCTCACTGATGAGAATTTTAAACACAACAGTGCTATGTGCCAGGATTCAGTTTGCATTCACCAACAAAGCCAGCATCCAGCTCAAACATTTTAAACTGTTGGTAGAATGTTCTCTTCGAATGTATACACTTTACCCTTATTCATTCAAATGATGATTTCTCTCAGCCACTCTCTGGTTTCAACCCTGACATCAACAATGTGTCAACATGCCAAAATAAAGCAACCAACCACAATGTTTTGCAATGGAAAGAGAACATGAAGACAAGGAGGAGCCAGAGGACAGAAAGGGAAGGAGAGAGCTGGGAGAGAGAGAGGCAGCGAGAGGTCTTCAAACGTCTTAGAGAGATGCATTGGACCTAATATATCCCTAAAAGCAAGTATAATGTGGGAAATCTAAATGTGAGGAAACTATGAGGGCTTGAGGGTTCAGGATAGAGTAGCTATTGCCCAGCACTGTGTTTTAGGTTAATTACATAAATCATAGTCTCTATGTGGTGATTTGGTTATACAGAGGTTTAGGAATAACAGCAGCTTTACTAAAAGATATATCAATAGTAAATATTAATACACATCTACAACAACTGACCTGTTCTTTGGCTAAGTTACAGGAACTGTTGTCCATACATGTATACTTTGTACATTGATCATACGCTGCTCACTTCACTCACCTATTGTTGTATTTCATCACTTCCTTTTATCCCTGTCCTGGTAAATTTCCCATTTCCTTCTCATATCTAACTGTACAACAGAGTTTTAGAGAGAGGTTTCAAATATTTCAAAAATTATTTAATAACCTGTGCTTTTACCAACCTGGAAATTCAACCTAGGGCTTCACCAATACTAAGCGAAACCTAATCCCTACCTAGATGTGTTCTGTCTCTCTCCCTTTTTTCCCCCAGAAGAGGTCTTCAGGGTTTCTCTGTGTACCCTTGGCTGTCCTGGACGTACTTTGTAGATCTGGCCAGAATTCACAGAGATCGACCTGCCTCTGCCCCCTTGAGTGCTGCCACAGGTGTCTACCAAAATGCCTCACTTCCCTTTGTAATTTTTAAAATAGTTTAGAATAGAAAAGCCTCAGGGTGTCCTGTGTATATGGTTCATGCTGAACACCACTTGCTGGGTGTGGCTACCTGAGGCCTCACAGTGTCTCCAGCTTATGGCTCCCTCTGGCTCCCACAGGCAGGGCAGAACTACCTTAAACCTCTGGGCATCGGATCCTTATGGCTCTCTCTGACTCCCACATGCAGGGTAGGCCTACCCTAAGCCTCTGAGCATCACCCTCTGTCTCCCTCGTGTAGGGCGTGGCTACCTTAAGCCTCTGATCACCTCCTACTTTTGGCCCACTCTGACTGCCACTTGCTAGGCGAGTCCACTTTAAGCCTTTGATCACCTGTTTATGCCCTCCCCCACTCCCACGTGCTGGGCCTGGCTGCAACACTGTATCACTTTCTTGAGGCTCCCTGAGACCGCCCACTATCCCGTGTTGGGCGTGGTCAGTTCTGTGACTTTCTGGCTTTTTACATTGTCTTATTTTTCTGGGGTGGGGGTTGCAAATGCCACCTATGGCATATAGAAACCGGAACAGAAGTGCAGGAGTCCCTTCTCTCATTCCAGTCAATAGGTTTTACTTAGCCCACTCATTTTAGGCTCAGAAGTCAATGCTTTTGCGCTCTTGATTCATCCCATTAGTATGAGTGGTTTTAGGAAAACATTATGACGTTTAAATTTCTCTTAAAAAAAAAAAAAAAAAAAAAAAAAAACTCCCAAGCCAGGCACAGTGGCCACCTGTAATCCTAGCATTCATGGAGGCAGAGGTAGGTAGATCTCTGTGAGTTCGAAGCCATCGTAGACTACAAAGAGAGATCAGGACAGCCAAGGCTACACAGAGAAACCCTGTCTTGAAAAAATCAAAAGGAAAAAAAATTAACTCCCTATGTTGCTGGTGGTTAAGTCCGTTCCAACTCCTTAGCTTGTGCACTCTGCTCGGGGCATTTTGCAGCCTAGTGGACTTGTAGTTGGCTCAAGGTTTTCTTCGTACCCTTTAGAAGCCAGAGCTTTGCTTGAACTGTGATCGGGGAGGTCGCCATTTCCAGTATCAAGATTACTCCATAATCCCGAGGTCCCTGTCTTCTCCCAGAAACATGCAGCCCACGCTTTTCCAGAACAAGCCTACAGACCCGGGAGAGCAAGCACAGCTCCCGGGGTTATGCCAGTGGTGTGCACTCCTCAGTGCACACTCAGGGTCCCTACCTTTTCCGCAGAACTCTTTCGAAACTTGCAGACAGACAGCCGAGAGCAGCAGACACAGCCTTTGAGCCACGGGCACTAAGACCCAGTTTCTCCCCGCGTCACAGGAAGAGCCTTCATACCACATCCGGCCAGGGGCAGGCTCTGAAGATTGACAGCTCCACCAGGTTGCTATGGGATCCCACTCCATTGGAGGCAGCATGGGAGAGTCTGACTTCCTCACTATGCTCCCATAAGACAACTAGCAAAATACTCATACACATAAAGTTTAGAAAATACCTTTGAGGAAATATGATAGTTCATTCTGGAGCCACTTTAAGTGTCAGTGGCCTGGGAACAGTGATGTGGGTTACCCCAAATTTCATGTTCCTGTATGGACGATGTTTCATGAAGTTTTGAAAGGCAAATTTAAAATGCTTTGGTAGGAACATCAGAGAGGCAGGTACAGCAAGATGAGGGAAGCTTTTTTTTATATGCCCAAGATGCTATCTGATGACATTGTCAGCTTTGGGTTAGTGGAAAATAGTGGTCTTTTAGTTAATAGAGTCCAAATTTTCTATCAGTCACAAGATGTTAGTTCAGATACAGAGGAAGGCAAGTTCAGGAGGAGTGGAACTTGCCTAAAGTAAGTAGTCTTCAGACCTGCAACATTCCAATCTCTCAAAAGCACTGAAATTTCAATCAGCTGATCATTCTCTGTGGACTGTTTCTGTTCAGGAATTAATCTTTCACAGCCTGACACATGGTTCTCCCTGTTAGCTAAGCATCACAGTTTGTGCATGCAGGGGCCACATACAATTTATTAAATATTATAAGGTCCCTTAGAACTAGGAAGCCTCATTCATAGGAGGTGATGTAGATGAGGATACATAGTGGTCAGAACAGCAGTCTCCAAAAGAGAGAAACAGCAGGCAAAATCCATTAAGAAAACACATCTTGGATCATATCATAACAATTAGCCATAATGCACCAGATCGGGATTATTTTTTATATCCTCGGTATCTGGCTTACCATTTACATGTGATATAAGATTTCTGTACTTAAAGTTAAGTAATCAAGAACACAGTTTAGCCTAATAGAGTAAAGGTAACATATAAAACCAACATCTACCATAACCAAAATGTACATGTTTTTGTAAAAGTTTGACAATATAGTTTTCCTGTATTTACAGTTATTTTTAGTCAATGAAATACCTTGTTTTATTTGGGTATGGAACTTAACAGAGAATTTTGTGTAGAGGAATATAGAATGGCAGAGAAATACTTAAAGAGATGCTCAACATTCTTAGCCATCAGGGAGATGCAAATCAAAATGACCCTCAGATTTTACCTTATACCCATTTGAATGGCTTAGATGAATAACTCAAGTGACAACACATGCTGGAGAGGTTATGGAGAAAGGGGAACCCTCCTTCATTGCTGGTGGGAATGTAAACTGGTACAACCACTTTGGAAGTCAATCTGGTCCTTTTTCAGACAATTAGGAATAGTGCTTCCTCAAGATCCAGCTATACTACTCCTAGGTATAGACCCAAAATTTGCTCAAAAAAAGAAACAGGACATTTCCTCTAGCATGTTTGTAGCAGATTTATTCGTAGTAGCCAGAACCTGGAAACAACCCAGATGTCCCTCAATGGAGGAATGGATACAGAAGTTATGGTATTTTTACACAATGGAATAATACTCAGCAATGAAAAATGAGGAAGTCATGAAATTTGCAAGCAAATGGTAGGATCTAGAAACGAACATTCTGAGTGAGTTAACCCTGAAAGAGAAAGACACACATAGTATATACTCAGTCATTTAGTTCTATAAGACATGATAAACATAATGACATCTATACACCTAAAGAAGATAAACAAGAAAGAGGACCTAGAGTATGATGATCAATCCTCACTTAGAAAGACAAATGGGAGGTGCATCAGATATAGGAAAAAACAAGTAACAGGACAGGAGCCTACAGCACAGGGCCTCTGAAAGACTCTACCTAGCAGTATATCAATGCAGATACTAAGACTCATAACCAAACCTTCAGCAGAGTGCAGGGAATCATATGAAAGAAGGGGGAGTTTGTATGAGGTGGAAAGGATAAGAGCTCCAGAAAGACCAAATATATGTGGGCACAGGTATCTTTTCTGAGACTGACACTCCACTAAGGACCATGTGTGGATATAACCTAGAACCTCTCCTCGGATGAATCCTGTGGTAGCTCAGTAACCAATTGGTTTTCTCTACTAAGGGAAAAAGGGACTATTTCTGACATTAACTCAATAGCAAGCTCTGTGACCTCCCCACCTCCCAAGGGAGGAGCAGTCCTGCTAGGCCTCAGAGGAGGCATTGCAGCCAGTCCTGAAGATACCTGATAAAACAGGATCAGATGAAAGGGGAGGAGGTCCTCCCCAAACAGTGGACTTGGAAAGGGGCAGGGAGGAGATGAGGGAGGAAGGGAGTGTTTGGGAGGGAATGAGGGAGAGGGATACAGCTGGGATACAGAGTTAATAAAATGTAATGAATAATAAAAAGAGAAAATAAAAAAAGAAAGTGACTAAACTGTAATTAATAAAAAATAATAAAGAAATAAAGAAATACCTTGCTATATTTAGATGACTACACATGGTATCTTTGAAGGAATAACTGCAGTATTGTCTTTTATTATTAAAATACAAAACTGTTGAATTAAGTTTTAAATCATGGCTAATTGTACCATACATCATTTTTGATACTAATTAAATCAAGGAATATCAGTACTGGAGATATAAAACATCAGAAACTTTGTTGGATCTTAATGTCTTTTATGTAATTTGGATTAAGAATTAATCCAAATATTTGAGTCACTCTAGATAGAGTAAATAAACTTAAAGATTAATTTAAAATTTAGATTTGTTTTAATCTAAATTATCCTTAGTAATGAGGATATAATATGTATTTATAAATTTAAATAGACAGTGACAAACTTGAGTGTTTCAAACATTAGTTTTGTATAAAGGGTTTAAGGTGAGAAAAGCATTATAACAAAAGTATGATCAAATGAATTGACATGACATTTTCATTTGTAACTTCATTAAACCCAAGACTAGTATTATATACTCATTTACAAATACACCAAGTAGACTAACAGATGTCCTAAATAATTTTTAAAATGTAAGTACTAAAATAGTCAAGAGACATAAAAGGTGATAAACATGTTTAGTTATTCAGGGTTTTCAACATTCATTGGAGATGAAGATGAGTATCATCCAGTATTTTCAAACTCCAAATGATTATGCTCTCAGTTGATGTGAGAAAGTTCACCACCTCCTAAGAATGGATTAGAATTACCTGGAGACAATCTTGATGTTTAAATCAGAATGGAGTCTTTGATATGATACCCTCTTTTCCCTTTTAGTTGATGGTATCATTTTCATTGTCCTTTGAAGAATACTCCAATTTTGAGCTTTAGTTCTCATGGTAAAAAACTTTTACAATACTGCTTATTATTTGTTTATATAATAGACCAAATCTTGTACACAGATTTGAATATTTGTCCAGTAATACAAGTCTTACACTCACTACATAATATATCAGGGATATATTAAGTAGTTATCACTCTCTAGACAGAATATTTTTTTGCTTAAAGCAATAACTGACAAGCTAAACAGCAAAAACTTTCCCCAATTGGAAGACTTTCTAAAAACCTAAATTTAGTAATAAGTTTTAAATGTCCGTATAATGGAAAAATATTTAGAACAGAAATATTATAGAAAATCAAGCATTACATCTCAGGGTATTAAATTAACCTTTAAATGTTTTAAATATACATATTATTTTAACTTAGTTACAATATTTATTCATCTATTTATTTGTTTTTGTTTTTATTATATATTTATTTTTAAATTTTTTTTATATTAGTTACAGTTTATTTACTTTGCATCCGAGCTGTAGCTCCTTCCCTCATTGCATGCAATTGTCCCTTTTTGTGGGGGTTAGTTGTGGCTGGTGGCATAGCCCTTTAAGGGTTGGCTCACATGATCAGAGAACATTTGAAGGCATGCAGAAAGGCAGGTCCAAATCATGAAAACCTCGGAACAGGTACAGTATGTTTGAAAATATGCCTTCATGCTGAAAAAAGAAAGAAAACTGTCTATAGACATAGAAAAATAATAGTTTAAAATAATTAAGTAAAGTCTTGCTAAAGAAAGTTAAATAATATAAAAAGAATAAGCTATTTGAAGATGGGAAAGAACTTTTATAAAATTAAATAACAGATAACCAAAGTCTTTGTAGGAGAGAAAAAGAAAAATTAGGAATGTTTTCACAGGACATAGAGACCAAAATAGTAAACAGACTAAACCTAGAGAGATATAGAGAGAAATATTAAGTTTAAATAATAAAATAAAGCCACCGTACAAAGGAGAAACCTAAATTAAAAAAATATATTTGCCATATTAAAAAATGGAAAATGCTATTGAAGGCATTTGGACCCCAAAAAGATTTTGATTTGACTGTCAGCATAGAAATAATTATATTTTTAGCAATGATACCAATTCTATATATTCTTTTTAATACAGGTCAGAAGGAAATAGATTTGGAGAAGGAAAATACTGAAAACTTAAATGCTAGAGTGGATGCCATAGGACATGGATTAGAGGACTTTTTAAATCAGAATATAAAACTTCAGAGAAATCCAATCTGAAACCTACAACAAAAAAGATAGTTCCAGTCGGGAGAAATATACAAAGACTTAAGAAAATTACAGAATGGCAGTCCACTGAGAGACTAGATAAAGAAACTTCAGTAATAAACCAACATGTTCAGACTGTATATTATATTTATATTGTCAAGGATCAATCACTAAAGGTCTATATGCTGAATTTAAAAATTTCAATAATGTCACCTTAGAAAAATGTCATAAAACAACTTATATGTTTCATTTTGCAGAGTTTAGAAAATAAAAAAAAAATGTGCACCACACCAAAGATTCGTATTTAGAATTACAATAGGCTGTTGCCTTGAATTCTGAAAGGAATGATTCTTAGATTGCACATTTATTAATGGTGATAGCTATCTTTCGAATGCTTTTACAGATTAAAGCTAATGATATGCCAATAAATGTACCCAGTAAGGTACAACAACGTTTTAGATATCATGGCATAAAAAAGTTACAGCTATAACTTACAATCCTATAAGAAAAGCTATTATAGAGAAATCTAACAGGACATTAAAGAAAAAAGATATAGAACACAAGGGGGATATAGGATCTCCTAATTATAGATTAAATAATACTCTATTGACTTTGTATTTTTAAATGTCAATGAGACAAGTAGCACAGTTGCTGAAAAACACTGGGTTTTAGAAAAGAATGCTGAATTAGATTGACCTGTAGATATACTAACTTCAGAATGGAAATCAGGAAATGTATTACATTGGAGAAGAGGTTTTGCATTTGTTTCAGCAGAAAAAAAAGCTAACTTAATTAAATTAATTAACCACTTAATTAAATTAACAAAATTCAGATAGGACTGGGGGATCCCCCTGAAGATCGTGGCTGCACACAGAAAGAAAGAAATCAAGAAGACCAACAAAACAATGTGGATTGCTGATCCCTCTACATGGGAATATCTCTGAGACTGACTGAAACATGAAAATGTCTCTAGCCAAGACTTAAATTATGCATAGCCAATAAATCTTGTTGGCTACAGATTCTTCATGCCATCCTTTCATATGGCGTGGATGAAAATTTATATTATAGTTTGGTTATATAGTTCAAACTAACTTACAAAGAAGAACAGATGCCTTTCACCTGATCAAAGAAGAGAATCATCTTTAGCTAAATTGTGCACATTGCACATTCCATACATGTGTTAATGTAAAAGTGTATATTACTTTTAAAATTACATGTTTACAGAACAAAGGACCAAACACCGATAAATTTAAAGAGGACCTGACAAGATTTTCCATCAAGAATGCAGAAAAAGATGCTGAGACGCTGAGACATATTTATTCCAGTATCATGCTTGACTCTGCATCACGGACTGTTTCAATAGCTGTTTCCTCAAAACTCTACAACCAGAACAACTTCAAAATGGCTAGCTGGATCATCTCACATTACAGACTATTCCAGTCAGGACTTCCATTAAGCCCTTCACTTTCCTAGCACACAGAGACTAGACAACAAATAATACAGCTAGTTCTCTCAGGACTTAGCCATTAGTCCAATATTCTTGCCCTCCCAAGAAACATTGCCCCCAAATAGTAGGCAGCAATTTTAAGAAAATGATGGCTTATTCCCCAAAAAGTGGGGTGGGTGGTTTTTGTTCATTCAATGGGTGATGGATGCTTGATGTTAGGAGACTGGTTTTAAGTTGTTAATGGTATCATTCAAGGAGGAAATAAATAAAGGTTAGATTCAGGGATTTTCTCTTTCTTTTTCTTTCTTCTATTGTTCTTTCTTTCCTATCTAGTATTAAGAAAAAGATGGGGGAAAGGGATGAATAAAAGGAGGACTATAGGAATAATATAGGAAGGTAGATTGTTGAACCTACTTTTAAACTAAAGAGAAACTTCTAGTCTCAAGTAATTTTTACATTGGTATATATTGTTGAATATTTGAAAGAAATTTAAGTTTATTTCTGTTACAATTATATATATATATGTATATATATACATATATATATACATATATATATATATATTTGTGTGTGTGTGTATGTTTCAATTCTCATATAAGCTATTGTACCTATGCAACTCACTTAAAAATGCAATGGAATCTATCATCATTTTGAAAGATGCTATTAAAAACCGTTTAGGATAATTAAAAAACACAAGTTAGTGGTCAGTCAATTAAACTCTGTCATTTTTAGTTAATCACAAAATAAGCTTGATTTAACCTCTTATAAATGTTTGTAAAATTAATCAGATATTAAATAGCTAGAAACAAGCGACATTTGACTATTCAGAAATGCTATAGTCTTTAAAAACCCCAGTCATCTACAGAAAAGGGCATTTAAAGAATTTTATTAATAAAAGGCTTTCTTGATAGTGAGAAATGTCAGCTCCTAGCAGCCTCCACACTCTACTTCAAAGAAGATGATGGGCATCAAAGAACCTCCAGATGGAGTTTGATTAAAAAGTGCCAAGCTAGCCACTGGACAATAAACTGCCCCTGCCTTAACTAAAGACAGCATGCTGTCCAAGCTCCGGAGATGTAAGTCACATAGGGAAATTGATGGCTGAGCTTTGCCAAGACAAGGGAAACAGTCTTTCATAATTCGTGCTTCACAGAAGTCTGTGATATACTGGTCCAAAAGGCTGAAGATGATGTCCCAATGTTCTTTAGAAATATTGGGGGACTGTTCAGACTGCCAACTTTCCCTGTCATTTCTATAATTTTGGAAGCTGCTTTCTTTGCACTTACTGCATACTCTCGTAATGTAGGCTTAGAAGTTTCACCAAACCTACTTTATTTAGGGTTCTTAAGCACCTTTACCTCCCTTCCAACACTTCCAACCTTAGGTAGGAGATTAGCAGGGAAAACGGCTATAGTCCTATTTTATCTACTTCCTAATGATGAGGGTTTATGAGTCATTACAGGTTTTCCATACTCAGTCCTCAGGATATAAACAGTCCAGTAAAAGGCCAACATGGAGCAGTGAAAGCCAAAAGACTCAGTTGGATTGCCAGGAGAAGCTCTCTGGAACGATTCTCTCTGCAAAAACAAGCATTGAAGCATGAAGATGAGCACAGCAATATCTCATGTATGTGGGCTTCTATGTATGTCTTCTCCTCAAAATCCACCCATGGATGTTCTCAGCTGGCCAAAGTCAAGTGACTCAGATGTGAGGGTCACAACAAAACATCATGTGCCCTCCCACAAGCCAACCAGGGCAAAACACCATGTACCCAGCTTGCAACAAAACATAACACGACAAAATTCAGTCTTCAAAGAAACCAGAAATTTCCACTTCAAAGTAATATTTATTTCTTCACGAGTTTCTGATGGGGTTGAAGACTAGATAGTTATAGTCTCACAATGAAACTTAAGTTATTTTACAATTTAAGAAAATATTTTTAAAATGATCTTTTTAGATCTAAGGAGGTTTTTTTTGGTTGATAGATGCAAGCTATGATAGAAAATGATTTAAGTACAGAACTCTGCACTCACCAAGATAGAATAGATAGTAGAGTATTTTCTACTAAGTTGCCAAATATGAATGGACAAGACATTGTGAATAGAATGTTTACATGATAGTTTTCATAACAATTCCAAATTTGTTCTTATTGTATATAGTATATTATTGTAAGAGAAAGAGTTGTTATTGTGCTAAAAAAAAAATAGGTGGCGGTGTTTGAAGATGTTTCTGTGCACTGTGTATTCAGATGCTGATTTCTGTGCACTGAGATCTGGTTACAAATCTGGGCATTGTCATGATCACTAAAGAATCTCCTGTATCAATGTTGTGTAAACAGTGCTACCCAATTATCTCTATTTCGTTAATAAAGAAGCTAATTAGCAGCTGGGAATAGTGGTCTTTAATCCCAGCAATCTGGAAGGCACAGGCAGGGGGATCACTGTGAGTTCCAGGTCAGCCTGATGTACAAGCAAGTCCAGGACAGCCAAGGTGAAGCCGAAAAAAACCTGTCCAGAAAATGTGGGAAAAAAGAAATTGATTAGTCAATAACTAGGCAGAGAAGACAGAAGGCAGGACGTCTGTTCTCAGTCAGGGGCATTCCAGGTAGGGACCAGAGAGATGAGGAAGCCATGAGTACTTGCAATGGGACAGAGAGGTACAGCAAAAGCACATGCCAGAGCAAGAGAGAGATGGAAAGTGAAAGGGCATGTGGCTGGGAGATAGCCAGATAGCCTAACTGGGCTAGAACAGATGAATACCTGCTCGGCTATAGAGCTTTAAAGCTTGTTGAATGAATCTAATAGGTTTCTGTGTCAAGTATTTGGGAGCTAAGACAGGCACTAGAAAAGGTCCCTATTCATACCATCTTTCAACACCCGGAGAGTGCAGCATTGCTGGGGTAGAGAGGCAGAGGAATCAGGGATCTGGCACTGCCTTTGTAACAAGAGTCCTGAGGAGTGCAGGACTGCTGAGCAGAGGAAAGAGAAGCAGGAGGGGAAGCTGTTACATCAGACACTGATTATGTCGGTTTACATCTTACTTCCAAATCCATAAAAATGTCTTTTGTTCAACCAGATTCCCAAAAGAACCCATATTCCCTTAAAGTTAAAGGATTACTTTGAAAGTGTTCCCTAATACTTTTAGCATTCAAACCTACTGTATTCTCTAATCTTAATCCTTTCTCTTCTCATTTTTTCTTCCTAATCTTCTTTTTGTAGTTCCTTGTATCTTTTGTTATTGGGTCTTTCTTTATTTATATTTTTATTGCTATGCAATGTAAATTTATTACTTGATGTCTTCTATTAAGCATTCAAGTGCAAATGCTCAAATGAAATAGCAGTGTAGAACAAGCAAAAAGGGCTTTGAAAGGCATCTTACATTACCCATATATAAAGTTAATACAGAAGATCAAAAACTCAAAACTGACTCACATTAAACTGTAGAATCACAGAAAGCGTTTACCTAAAATACAATCATTTAATCAGGAAAGTTAGATTTACAAATACCATGTAACTCCATGGCAATAGCTGTGGGACGGAAAGTTATTGGCTTATAAAACTGTTTTTACATCTTTGTTATTTGAAGGAAAATCTACAAAAAGATTTCAGAAAGTTATTCTATAATTAAGTTATTCTAAGAGAAATTGATTTGCAATTGAAAAAAAATAGTTTTGGTTACTTTATGGAATTTATTTATCATGCAACCTAAAACTTTAAGTAGAGAATGTCCATGGAAATACAAGCTAAGATGGAGAAGACAAAAGTTGCAATACTTCAAATAATAATTTAACATAAGTTATTTACTACATGTATTCCATTAACACAAGAGAGTATGCTAATTGCAAACAGTCAAATTTTGTGCAGCATATTTTTGAACAATGAATAACCTAGTGAATTTTACTGGTCAATCTCTTAAACAATAACTTACTAATTCATTAATATTTTAAATGCAATTCAGAGAAATCTACTTCCATTCCTAATATTTCTATATGAGCTAATCAGATACTTTACTATAAACCAATGCATGAAAACAATATATTTGGCCATAATTTCTATGTCAAGCATCTTCTATGTTCACTGACGTTCCAGGATTTGGAAAATATAGCATGAATTAAACATATGTCTATTTGTGAGCATCTCACACAAAATAGGCAAGGAGATAGATATGTAACTGAATAATATACATATGACCTAAAATATATGTAACAAAAGAAAGAAATAATTTTAATCATTTTTAAGCCATGTTATCTCACAATTTCTCCCAGAATGGTTTTAACTCCAACAAAAATAACTTTTTATATTCTTCCTTTAAGTTAGTTCATATACCTGTTATAACATTTTTATCTGTGTACATGATTATTTTCTTTCCTTCACTTGAATGTAGACTGTTCCTGTCTGCTTTATTTTAATTGAACACTGCTTGATGTAAAAAACCCTGAAAGAAAGAGGTGATGACAACCGCTTTATATAACGATAATGATACTATCTTTGATGTGTTCTTGGATTTGGTATATAAGTATTTTGTTGAATATTTTTGCACCAATGTTCATGAGGGATATTGGTCTGAAATTCTCTTTTTTTGTTGGGTCTTTGTGAGGTTTAGGTACCAAGGTGACTATGGCTTCATAGAATGAGTTTGGTAGTGTTCCTTCTGTTTCTATTTTTTGTGGAATAGTTTGAAGAGTATTAGTGTTAGCTCTTTGAAGGTCTGGTAGAATTCTGCACTGAAACCATCTGGCCCTGGGCTTTTTTTTTTTTTTTTGCATGGTAGACTTTTGATGACAACTTTTATTTCCTTAGGGGAGATAGGACTATTTGTTTGGTTTACCCGGTCTTGATTCAGCTTTGGCATGTAGAATCAGTCAAGAAAATTGTCCATTTCATTTAGATTTAAAATTTTGTGGCATATAGACTTTGGAGGTAAGACCTAATTATCATTTGGATTTCTTCAGTGTCTGTGGTTATGTCCCCCTTTTCATTTCTGATTTTGTTGATTTGTTTAGTTTCTCTCTGCCTTTTAGTTAGTTTGGCTAAGGATATGTCTATCTTGTTGATTTTCTCAAAGAACCAGCTCTTGGTTTCATTGATTCTTTGAATTGTTTTATTTGTTTCTAATTTATTGATTTCAGCCCTGAGTTTGATTATTTCCAGCCATCTACTCCTCTTTGGTGTGTATGCTTCTTTTTTTTCTGGGGCTTTTAAGTGACGCATTAAGTTGCTTGCATGAGATGCTTCAAATTTCTTCTTGAAGGCACTTAGTGATACGAACTTTCCTCTTAGCACTGCATTCATTGAGTTCTATAAGTTTGGGTATGTTGTGCCTTCATTTTCATTGAATTTTAGGAAGACTTTAATTGCTTTCTTTATTTCTTCTCTGACACAGCTGTCATTTAGTAGCAAGTTGTTCAGTTTCCATGTGTGTGTTGTAGGCCTTTTGCTATTTTTGTCGTTGAGGTGTAGCTTTAGTCCATGGTGATCAGATAGGATACAAGGGATTATTTCAATCTTCTTATATCTGTTGAGTCTTGCTTTGTGACCAACTATATGGTCTACTTTGAAGAAGGTGACATGAGGTGTTGAGAAGAATGTAAATTCTTTTGTGTTTGGGAGAAAAGTTCTGTAGATGTTCAGACTTATCTCTCTTATGAACCCTAATGCAAAAATACTCAATAAAATCCTTGCAAACCGAATCCAAGAACACATCAAAGATATCATCCACTATGATCAAGTAGGCTTCATCCCAGGCATGCAGGGGTGGTTCAATATATGGAAATCCATCAATGTGATATGCCACATAAACAAATTGAAGGAGAAAAACCACATGATCATCTCCTTAGATGCTGAAAAGGCATTTGACAAAATATAACACCCATTCATCTTTAAAGTCTTGGAGTGATCAGGGATATATGGCACATACCTGAACATACAGCAAAGAACATAGTAAAGAACATAGTAAAGTACAGCAAGCCTATAGCCAACATCAGACTCAATGGAGAGAAATTAATCATTCCGACTGAAATCAGGGACAAGGCAAGTCTGCCCACTCTCTACATATCTCTTCAACATTATTATTAAAGCCCTTGCTAGAGCAATAAGACAATTGAAGGAGATCAATGGAATACAAATTGGAAAGGAAGAAGTCAAAGTATCACCATTTGCAGATGATATGATAGTATACCTGAGTGACCCCAAAAATTCTACCAGGGAAGTCATAGAGCTGATTAACACCTTAAGCAAAGTGGATGAATACAAATTTAACTCAAAAAATCAGAAGCCCTCCTGTATACAAAAGACAAAAGGTCCAAGAAAGAAATTAGGGAAACAACATCCTTCACAATAGCCACAAAGGACATAAAGTACCTTGGTGTGAACCTAACCAATCAAGTCAAAGACTTATATGAAAAAAGTTTCCAGTCTCTGAAGAAAGAATTAGAACAAGATATCAGAAGATGGAAAGATCTCCCATGCTCATGGCTTGGCAGGATTAACATTGTAAAAATGGCCATCTTACCAAAAGCAATCTACAGATTCAATGCAATTACCATCAAATTACCAACACAGTTCTTTACAGACCTTGAAAGAAAAATTCTCACCTTCATATGGAACAACAAGAAACCCAGAATTGCTAAAATAGTTCTCTACAGTAAAAGATATTCAGCATGTATCTCCATCCCTGATCTCAAGCTGTACTATAGAGCAACAATACTAAAAACTGCATGGTCCTGGCATAGAAATAGACTGGTGGATAAATGGAATCAAATAGAAGACTATGACATAAATCCACACACTTACAGACACCTGATTTTTGAAAAAGATGCCAAAACGATTCAATGGAAAAAAGGCAGCATCTTCAACAAATGGTGCTGGTCTCACTGGATGTGTACATGTAGAAAAATGCAAATAGATCCATACTCATCACCCTGCACAAAACTAAAGTCCAAGTGGATCAAAGACCTCAACATAAAATTAGACACACTAAACCGCTTAGAAGAAAAAGTGAGGAAGAGCCTTGAACTCATTGGCACAGGAAACAACTTCCTGAATAAAACACCAACAGCACAGGCTCTAAGAGCAACAATCAATAAATGGGACCTCATGAAACTGAAAAGCTTCTATAAAGCAAAGGACACTGTCATCAGAACAAAATGACAGCCTATAGATTGGGAAAGGATCTTCACCAACCCTACATGTGACAGAGGACTAATATCCAGTATATATAAAGAAGTAAAGAAGTTAAACAGCAATAAATCAAGTCATCCAATTAAAAAATGGAGTACAGAACTAAACAGAGAATTCTTAATAGAGGAATATCGAATGGCAGAGAAACACTTAAAGAAATGGTCAACCTCATTAGCCATTAAGGAATTGCAAATCAAAACGACCCTTAAACCTTACACCAATCAGAATGGCTGAGATAAAAAACTCAAGAGACAACACATGCTGGATAGGTTGTGGAGAAAGGGGAACCTTCCTTGTAAAACCACTCTGGAAAGCAATTTGGCGCTTTCTCAGATAACTAGGAATAGTGCTTCCTCAAGATCCAGCTATACCACTCCTAGGCATATATCCAAAAGATTCTCAAGTACACAATAAGGACATTTGCTCAACAATGTTGGTAGCAGCCTTATTTGTAATAGCCAGAAGCTGGAAACAACCCAGATGCCCTCAGTGGAGGAATGGATATACAAATTGTGGTATATGTACACAATGGAATATTACTCAGCAATAAAAAAACAGGGAAATCATGAAATTTGCAGGTAAATGGTGGGATCTGGAAAAGATCATCCTGAGTGAGCTATCCCAGAAGCCGAAAGATGCACATGGTATATACTCACTCATATAGACATATAATATAGGATAAACCTACTAAAATCTGTACACCTAAAGAAACTAATCAATCCCTATCCAAAAGGGCAAAGAGAATAGATATCAGAAGAAGGAGAAAAGAGGGAAAAAGTCAGGAGCCTGACAGAGAGGACCTCTGAAAAGCTCTGCCCTGCAGACTATCAATGTAGATGCTGAGACTTATTGGCAACCTTTGGGCAGAGTGCAGGGAATCTTATGAAAGAATTAGGAAACAGTAAGAACTGGAGAGGACAGGAACTCTGCAAGGAGAGCAACTGAACCAAAAAAATCTGAGCACAGGGGTCTTTCCTGAGATTGATACTCCAACAAAGGACTATGCATGGAGATAACTTAAGACCCCTGCACAGATATAGCCCATGGCAGTTCAGTATCCAAGTGGGTTTTATTGTAATAGGAACAGGGACTGACTCTTACATGAACTGATTGGCCTGCTCTTTAATTACCTCCCCTGAGGGGGAAGCAGCATTACCAGGCCACAGAAGAAGACAATGCAGCCACTCCTGATGAGACTTAATTGACTAGGATCAGAAAGAAGGAAAAGAAGTCCTCCCCTATCAGTGGACTTGGGAAGGAGCATACAATCAGAGGGTGGAGGAAGTGAGGGATTGGGACTGGAAGAGGGAGAGATCCACAGGGGGATATAAAGTGAATAAAGTGTAATTAATAAAGAATTAAAATAAATAAAAAACAATAATGATACTAAGTTCAGTTCTTAATAAATTATTGTTATGTGGTAGATGGAATCCATATCTGTCAAGTAAATTGGCTAAGAATATCAGACTACAAATGTCATAGGTTGTAGAGGAAAACCTAACAATAGTTTTCTGCTAAAGTAATCCTAATAGACTATTACTATGTTCATACTGAATCATTGAACCCTAATTTTAAAAAAGGCCTGTTCTTATAGTAGGTAGTAATTAAAACAGAGAACCACAGCTGAACAGTGTGAAGAAAGTAAGAAATTTTGGAGCACTCAGTACTAAATGGGATGGCTTTATCAAGCCCCTTCCTTCCAAGACTGAAGGGTCTCTGAATAAAGATGGAAAAGCTAAAGATAGTAGGTGACTCCAAGAACAAATTGCGATTAAGACAATACATGGGTGGTAGACTGTGACAGCTCACACAAAACATGTCCAAGTTCAAATGAGATGAAATCCCACCATTGATAAGGAGAACTGGAAACAAAGTACCACCTCTAGCCAAGAAGTTATTTGCAACTGATACCTGCTGGGAAAATCAGTTTTCTCCAATGAATTGTCATTATGTATATTAATTACATTCTAGGGTAGCTCCTATCCCTAAGAGTAGTTGGCCAACACAAAACAGACTACCTGGTTTTGGGTTATATGTGTGTGTGTTTTGATGTTTGTTTTTGTGTTGTTTTGAAGAGAGAGAGAGAGAAAGTGAGAAAGAACATGAAGTTGAGTATATAAGAAGATGGGGACAATTTGAGAGGAATTGGAGGAGGGAAAACAATTAAAAATATTGCATATATATATATTTAGTTGAAAAGAAAAAATCTCAGAGAAGTTAGTTCCATGCCCCCCCATTTCTGTTTTATAGAAGTAAAACACAATAACAGAAACTTCATAACAATTGAAAGTTTCAAAAAATAAAGACCTTGGAACATATTCAATATTCTTTATCCACCCTCTACTCTTTTCTTTTTCTTTCTTTTCTTTCTTTTCTTTCTTTCTTTCTTTCTTTCTTTCTTTCTTTCTTTCTTTCTTTCTTTCTTTCTTTCTTTCTTTCTTTCTTCCTTCCTTTCTTTCTTTCTTTCTTTTGAAAAAGTCCAGTGTGAATTTATCTGCACCTTATCCTGCAGAGGTTTGTGTGCTGGCTAGATTTTGCCAACATCCTGAGAAGACCGAAAATCAGTTGAGGAATTTTTTTCATCAGATTAGACTTTGGGCATGTCTGTGGACATTCTTTATTAATGATTTGATGTGGGAGGGTCCAGCCTACTTCAGGTGGTGCCATATATGTTCAAGTTGGCCTGGATAGTATTAGAAAGCAAGCTGAACAAGCTGTGTGGAGCAAGCTAGTAAACAGTGTTCCTCCAGAACCTCTGCATCAGTTCCACCTCCAGGTTACTACCCTGTTTGAGTGTGTCTGTACTTTCTTCAGTGACAGACTGTAAGCAAAATGTATGAGTCAAATCATCTTTCCTTCTTAAGTTGATTTTGGCCAATATATTTTATCACAGTAAAAGAAAGCAAACTACGGTAGTTTGCCAATGATATTAATCATTTCATTTGAGAAAAGGTGCCTTTGCAGTAAAAAAAAAAAAAAAAAAAAAAAAAAAACTCGTATGTTAGGTGAAAAACTCAGGAAGCTTCACTCCTAGCTGAGGAGCTGTTGGGCATGGATGACTGCTAAGGGAAAGAGCATCCGTTTTCTTCAGGGATTTGGCCTCTGGTAGGTTGCCTATGCTGTGGTGGATGTCCCTACACTCACACCCATATGAACAGCACTAACCGAATACAAAGGATGTTTTCTTTTTTTTTTTAAAGAAAATATAACGCTGGGAGGGAGATGAAATCTAGAGCAGGTGTGTATATGGGATCAGAAAGTACTACATAAAGAAAATCCTCAAGGAATAAATATGTGTTTAAAAAATAAATGGTGACAATTTTTCACTGTACGTTCCTTTTTAAGCACTTAAATTGAGTAATATAAAAAATAAGCCATGCATTATTTGCTACTGTACTTTTCAGAAGATCCTTCATTTTGTTCATAAGTAGATAATAAAATGTAATAGCACACCCAAAAAGAAAGCATGGGAATTTTCTTTTTCTAATATTTAAAAAATATATTAATTACATTTATTCATTTTTTCCCAGCTATAGCCCCCCTCCATCATTCCTCCCAATACCACCCTCCTTCCCTCATCTCCTCACATGCCCCTCTCCAAGACCACTGATAGGGGAGGTCCTCCTCCCCTTCCATCTGACCCTAGCCTATCAGGTCTCTTGCTCTCTTTGCGGAGCTCCTATATGCTCCAGGTCTTTCTATCTACCCCTTCTTTCATAAGATTTCCTTCATTCTGACCAAAGTTTGGCTATGAGTCTCAGCATCTGATTTAATACACTACTGGGTAGAGTCTTTCAGAGGCTCTCTGTTGTAGGCTCCTGTCCTGTTTTCTGTTTTCTCCCTCTTATGATGACCCTCCCATTTGCCTTTCTGCATGCGGATTGATCATCAAACCCAGAGTCTTCCTTCATGCTTAGCTTCTCTAGGTGTACAGATTTTAGTATGTTTATCCTATGTTATATGTCTAGTATATACTTATAAGTGAGTATACACCATGTGTGTCTTTCTGCTTCTGGGTCACCTCATTCAGGATCATCTTTTCTAGTTCCCACCATTTGCTTGCAAATTTCATGATTTCCTTCTTTTTAATTGCTGAGTAGTATTCCATTTTATAAATGTACCACAATTTCTGTATCAATTACTTCATTGAGGGACAGTTAGGTTTTTTAGATTCTGCCTGTTATGAATATAGCTGCTACAAACATGTTTGAGCAAATGTCCTTGTTGTGTACTTGAGCAAACTTTGGATATATGCTTAAGAGTAGTATAGCTGGATCTTGAGGAATTACTATTCCTAATTATCTGAGAAAGCACCAGATTGATTTCCAATGTGGTTGTTCAAGTTTACATTCCCACCAGCAATGGAGGAGGGTTACCCTTTCTCCACATCCTCTCCAGCATGTATTGTCATTTGAATTTTTGATCCTAGCCATTTTGATGCTGTAAGGTCAAATCTCAGGGTCGTTTTGATTTGCATATCCCTGATGACTAAGGTTGTTCAACATTTCTTTAAGTGTTTCTTTGCCATTCGATAGATATTCCTTTTCAGATTTTTTATTCTCTTTTTAGCTTAGTACCCCATTTTTAATTGGATTACTCTATTTGTTTCTTTTTAACTTATGGAGTTTTTAATATATTCTGGATATTAGCCCTCTGTCAAATACAGGATTGGTAAAGATCCTTTTCCAGTGTGTGGGCTGTCATTTTGTTCTGATGGACAGTGTCCTCCTTTGCTTTACAGAAGCTTTTCAGTTTCATGAGGTCCCATTTATTGATTGTTGACCTTAGAGACTGTGCTGTTGGTGTTTTGTTCATGAAATTTTCTCCTGTACCAATGAGTTCAACGTTCTTTCCCACATTTTCTTCTAACAGATTTAATCTGTCTGATTTTATGTTGCTGTCTTTGATCCATTTGGACGTTAGTTTTGTGTGGGGTGATAAATACGGATCTATTTGCATTTTTCTACATGTAGACATCCAGTTAGACCAGTACTATTTTTTTGAAGATGCTGTATTTTTTCTATTGCATGGTTTTGGCTACTTTGTCAAAAATCAAGTATCCGTGGGTATGTGAGTTTATTTCTGGGTGTTCTATTTAATTCCATTTATCCATCATTCTGTTTCTATGACAGTACCATGCACTTTTTATTACTATTGTTCTGCAAGACAAAGGGAGATCAGAGATGAAGATACCTCCAGAGGATATGCTGTTGTACAGGATTGTTTTAGCAATTCTGGGTTTTTTGTTTTTACATATGAAGTAGAGAATTTTTCTTTCCAGGTTCATATGTGCCATTTTACAGCTAGTTTTATTTTATCAATCATGATTCAGGGATATGGGATTTGTTTATGTCAATGAGGAAGTTACCTGAGGCAAAATATAGGTTTACAGTCCAATCAATCATATCCATTTGTTCTTCTATGGATAAGACAACACATTATGTTTTAAGAAAGAGAATCTATGGTTTGGGACAATCACTATGTTAGGGGAGCAGATGGAATGGTATGGAACAGTCATGTTTTGGGGAACAAAAGATGAATAATGAAAGCTGGTCAGCTATAGGAAAGTTTGCAGCTTTCCTAGGGAATATGAATTTAAACTTAGGTTCACCATATAATTCAATAGAGTTTGTTATCTAAAAGGCAACACTGAAGACAAATTGATTTTGTATGTTCCCATATGCAAATTAGTTTTGCATGTTTTGTATATCACAATCATCTTCAAATATATAAAAGAACACATAAGAGAGAAACCTTGCACATGTAATCAATGTAATAAAGCCTTTTCTTAACACAGTTATCTCCAAATACATAAAAGAACACATACTGTAGTGAAACACTATGAATAAGTAATGCAGTAAATTGTTTTCATGTAGTTGTCTTTGAAATCATGAGAAAAAATCATGCTGTAGGAAAACCCCATGAATGTAGTCAGTATGGTAAAGTTTTTCGCTTCATGGTACCATTAGAGAAGAGTAAAAGCTTTAGTGTGTAAGCAAAGTGTTCAAGCCTTTCCATATCACAGTAGTCTTTGAGAAGCTGAAAGAACTCATTCTGAAGGAAATCTATTAGGATAAAAGATTTGTTAAGATCTTTGACCAACCAACTGGCATTTAGTTACACGAGATTATTTGGGGAAGAAAATTTTAACAAGTGTCAACAATGTATTCATGCATTATGACAACCATCCTTATTTTGTTTCTAATTGAAAGTTCATATAAAAAGGCCTATGAATTTAAATCATAAGTTAACCCTTTTAGATTTCAAAATTCTCTTCAATTGCATGAAATAAATCATCCAGTAGTAAAATTAAAAAAAAATTGTCCCTTTCTTTTTGATTTTCAAATTCTGTGGCATATAGGCTTTTGTATTGTTTGGATTTCTGTGTCTGTTGTTATGTCCCCCTTTTTGTTTCTGATTTTGCTGATTTGGATCATTTCTCTCTGCCTTTTCATTAGTTTGGCTAAGGGTTGTCTATCTTGTTGATTTTTTTGAAAGAACCAGCTCCTGGACACATTGTTTCTTTGAATTGTTTTCTTTGTTTCTGATTCATTGATTTCAATTCTGAATTTGATTATTTCTAATCATCTACTCCTCTTGTGTGTGTCTGCTCCTTTTTTTTAAATTAAATTATTTTTATATTAATTATATTAATTTTATAAATTAATTATATTAATTTGTATCCCAGCTGTTGTCTCCTCCTTCATTCTCTCCCAATCCCACCATCCCTCCTTCATCTCCTCCCTGACCCTATTTAAGTCCACTGATAGGGGAGGTCCTCCAGCCCTTCCATCTGACCCTCACTTATCAGGTCTCATCAGAACTGACTGCAATGTCCTCCTCTGTGACCTAGCAAGGCTCCTACTCCCTCTGGTGGTGGGGGGGGTCGAAGAGCCAGCCACTGTCTGCTTCTTTTTTTCTAGGGCTTTTAGGTGTGCCATTAAGTTGCTTGTGGCCCCGACCCACGGGACTTCAACGAGTTTCTAAAGAAAGGAGGGTAGAAGGAATGGAGGGGGGCAAGAAATGCGAAGAATGGAGCCAATATGTTTGTCTGATCAAGGCCTTGTTTATTAGTAATTTTTACCCAACTTATATATGGAGAATGCAGGAAAGAGGGAAGGCTAATTTACTGCTGCAGGAGATAGGAAGAGTGCTTTCGTGGATTGAATATTGTACCTGCAAGATGCCTTAAAGGTGTTTTCTTAAGATATCTCACAGATGCTCTAAAACTAACAGATGGATGTCCTCACAAATCTATCACCCATGATTTAGGGTCCTAGGTAACTCTTTCACTAAATAGCTTTAGGTCTCCACTAAATGACCTTTCCTCACTATTTGGCTTTGGCTTCAGTAAATAGCTTTGTCTCCACTAACTAGCTTTGGCTCAGTATTTGACTTTGGCTTCAGTAATAGCCTTGGCTCCCGGCAGCTTGTATGAAATATCTAAAACTTATTTCTGGAGGTACTTAGTGCTATGAACTTTCCTCTTAGCACTGCTTTCATTTTGTCGTATAAGTTTGGCTACGTTGTGCTTCTATTTTCGTTGAATTTTAGGAAGTCTCTGATTTCTTTTTTCATTTCTTCCCTGACTAAGCTGTCATTGAGTAGAGAGTTGTTTGTTCCCATGTGTACATAGGCTTTTTGTTATTTATGTTGTTGTTGAGATCTAGTTTTAGGCCATGGTGATCTGATAGGATACAAGGGATTTTTTTGACCTTCTTGTATCTGTTGAGGCTTGCTTTGTGCCCGACTATATGGTCAATTTTTGAGATGGTTCTACGAGTTGCTGAAAAGAAGGTATACTCTTTTGAGTTGGGGTGAAAATTTCTATAGACCTATATTAGGTCCATTCGAATAGAACCTCTGTAAGTGTCGTTACTTCCCCATTTAGATTCTGTCTAGAAGATCTGTCCATTGGTGAGAGTGGACTGTTGAATTCTCCCACTATTAAGGTGTTAGGATCGATGTGCAATTTAAGCTTTAATAATGTTTTGTTCACAAATACAGGTAGTATTGTATTTGGGACATAGATGTTAAGGATTGTTATGTCCTCCTGGTGGATTTTTTCTTTGATGAAAATGAGGTTCCCTTCCTCATCTTTTTTGGACTAATTTTGGTTGAAAGTCTCTTTTATTCAATATTAGGATAGCTATCCCAGGTTGTTTTCTGGGTCAATTTCTTGAAAAACATTTTTACTCTGAGTTAGTGTTTATTTTGTTGCAGAGATGTGTTTCTTGGATGCAGCAAAATGTTGCATCATGTTTCCATAACCATTCTCTTCTTTTGTGCCTCCTTATTGGAGAGTTGAGTCCATTGATGTTGATAGGTAATAGTGACCAATGAATGGTAGTTCCTTTTATTCTGGAGTTGATGGTGTTAACATTAATTTTTTTTCTTTTAATTCTTTGTTGTGAAGTTATCTTTATCCTGTGTTTTCTTGGGTGTAGTTGATTTTATTGGATTGCAGTTTTCCTTCCAGTGTCTTTTGTAGGCCTCAGTTTCTGTGTAGATATTGTTTAAATTTTGTGTTGTAATAGAATATTTTGTTTTCTCCATCTATGTTCATTGAAAAAGCTTGGACATGTGTGTGGAAGTGTACCTTGAATGACAGGGTGCTAGGGCATGTAGATGCTCTGCAGTGTGGAGCTTAAGCACAGGGAGATTGTGCCTGTGCTGGTGCAGTTTGTCTCTGCAATGCACATGCACAGGTTCCATGAATACTTCAGTGGTCTACAGGCCTGTTGTACTGTCCTTGTAGCATTCAGATCTTTCTGTGCTCCAGGAATTGTTTGCCTGGACTCCACTGGTAGTCCCTCAAAATAGGGGCTTTAGTGTTGAGAATGGTGTCCCATGGATCACTATGTTGCCCACAGTGGGTGTGTGGGTGGGAATGATACAATGTCTGGCTGCTGGCATAAATGGACCCTGGATCTGGGGCTCCACAAGTGCTCACTTGAAGGTGCACTCACTCACTAGGAGACCTAATCAGAAAGCACAGGGATTCCCCCCATTCCCTACACTCACATTTGGGCTTGCAGAGGCAAATGAGAGTGTAAGAGATCCATAAGCTCAGTGGTATCCACTGTTAGTCTGCTGGGCAGGGAGACTGGTACTTGGGATAGCTACCTCTGCTGTCTCAGTCACCTAGCATGGAAGTTCCTGGTAGGGCTTGCCACCAAGCCACTGCTGCTGCAGACCTGGGAGGCCAGTACAGTCACCAGCCACAGTCACTACAGAACTGAGAGGACTGCTTCTGCTGTCTCAAATACTGACCAGCGATGTTCATGCTTGGGGCAATCACTGCAGCTTCTGCTGAGTAGGGATGCTGGTGCTTAGAGCAGCATGCGATGTTGGCTGTCTCAGCAGTGGAGAGAGGCCTGTTTCTGGAGCAAGGAGAAGTGCAGGGGCATTGAATATTTGCCACTTTTAGTCCCCAGAGACATCTGCAGGTGACCTGGATCCAAATGGTCTCACCTCCAGATTGTCCCCGCTTTCCCAGAAGACTCAATGTGGATGTTCTGGCTTCAGCTGCCCTCCCAATTCACAAATTTTGACGTTTCAGTTCCTGTGCCCCTCAGATCATGTGTCCCTCAGATATGGAGCACACTGGACTCCAAAAATTGGGAATTTTTCTTTAAAGCGTTGAAAATTTTAGGAGCTACAGGACAAATTTATTAAAAAATGTATTCAGGAAATGACTCTCTTGGAATATACAGAAATAGTATCAATAAATACCTGTGATAAATTTGAGCACTGTCAGATATTGCAAAGACAGTTCCTGAATCAAGCAGAGTGATTGGAAAGCCAGTGTCCTATAAAAAAAAAGTTATGGCTATTGATCAATGCCTTACTTACAGAAAACTGAATGTGATTCAGGGGATCATTTCACCATGCCATTCCATGACAGTATCATATATATAAACAATTATTGGTTATCTTGTTCATATCATTACATTTTCTCTTTTCCTTTTTCCCCATAATTGTATATACACATATAACTTTCAAGTGAATTTTTCTATTCAAATTCAATCTTAAAATCGAAAGGATTTTCTATAGATTTTATTTTAAAATCCATAAAGAAAAAAAAAAAAAAACAACTTCTTTAACCGGCTAGCTAAGAACATGCTGATTGTTTTCCTTTTCATATGGAGGAATACATCTTTGGGGCTGCAAACACTATCCTCTGCTGCGTTCCAGGATTTATTTCCATTAGGTCTTTTACATGATGGGTTAACAAAGGTTCCAGTGTCTCTATTTGCTGGAAAGGCTCATGTTTTGGCTAGGTAAGTACAAAACGCTCATATTTATTCTTCCTCATTGTCTCCCATTCATGTGTCCTTTTAATAGACAATCATGCAGAGTTGAGGCTGTAAACCTCCTATCCAAATGGCTGACCAGGTTTTGAAGGAATGTTTTCAAAGGTCCTTGCCCAACTGACAACAGTTTATTCCTTTCTAACATGTTTATTTGTGCCATCAAGCAATAGGAGACACCTATTTTGGGCAGTATAAAATTGGCAATTCATGTATAATTGTTGCCTTTTTGAGCCAGTGGTATTTTCACTTGTATGACTAGACTCATTTTTATACTCTTGTTGATAAGGTTTCTGGTACCTAAATGTAAGCCAAAACTATTTTCATGTTCATCAGTCATTATTCTCATCCAGAAATTTCTTATGCTTTCTCATAGTCAACATGAGTAAGAAATAGTTGAACCAACAGATTAAAAAAATTGCATTGCCTTTTGATCACTTTCCCCTAAGGGGGAAGCAGCCTTACCAGGTCACAGAAGATGACAATGCAGCCACTCCTGATGAGACCTAACAGACTAGGATCAGAAGGAAGAAAAAGAAACCCTCCCCTATCAGTGGACTTGGGGAGGGGCATGAGTGAAGGGGGAGGAAGGGAAGGATTGGGAGGGGAGGAGGGAGGGAACTAGAGGGGAGATACAAAGTAAAGTGTAATTTAAAATAAAATAAAATTAAAATTAAAAAAAGAAAAAATTGCATTGCCAATTTTAAATTTACTGAAATTATGTATGGATTCAACGAAGCACACAGATACACAGTAATTTTTATCTATGTAACTAATATTCATATAAAGATACAAACTATTGGGGCTGTGAAAACCGCTCAGTCAATATACTGCCTATTACATAAGCCTGATAATATCAGTTCAGATTTCCACATAAAAGCTGGGAACAGTCTTATGAGTCTTTGACTGCAGCCCAGAGACTAGGATGGGGAAGACAGAGAGACAGATCCCTTGGAGTTCACTGGTCAGCCAGGAAGTTGAGTTCCTGGTTCAGTGTTACTGTTATATAATATTAATTTTACTGTGTTATATTTATCTGTTCTGTAGTTGTTGGAGACTTAGGTGTTTTTCAACTTGTAGCTTTCAGAAATATGGCTGTTATGAGCATTCCTGTCTAGACCTTTTGGTCTACATGTCTCTTGACCAATTTTTCTCTTGCTATAGTTAGAAGAAAAAATATCAAGTGAAAATATCCATGTAAAAAGCTAGACCCATGATGCCACTGAAAGTTAGTGGGACTTAGTATATGACTAATTATATTTTGAATATTGTTGTAGATGGTATTAATATTTACTATTGGTTTATCTTCTAGTAATGCTGCTGTTAATCCTCAGCAGCTGTATAACCAAATCACCACACAGAGACTGGGTTTTTAGTTAACCTAGAACACAATGCTGGGCAATATTTACTCCCTTCTAAACCTCCAAGCCCTCAGTTTCCTAACATTTAGATTTCCCACATTATACTTGCTTTTTGTGAAATCTTAGGTCTGGTTCATGCTCCACATCCTCCAAGATCTCCTCCAGCTCTGCTCTCCCAGCTCTTCTCTCTCCTTCTCCTCCCACTCATCTCCTGCTCTCTAGCTCCTCCCCTCTTTCCTGTCTTCTGGCTCCTCCCATTGCACAACATTGTATCTATTTGCTTTATTTCATCCTGTTTACACAAGAGTTGAGACAGGATGCTTATAATGAGTATCACAATGCAATATCTGGATTGAAACCAGAGAGTTGGGGGTGGGGAAATCAGCATTTGCATTAACAAGGGTAAGGCCTATACATTTTAAAAGAACATTATACCAACATTTCACCCTTTAAATCCAATAAAAGGCTCCTTTTCTTTCAATACAATAATAATTATGAAATTATGAAAACTGTTAGGTAAAATCTACATGTGCAATGTCCAGTCCATGTGTATTTAGCACATGGAGAGGGTTTCTTAGGAGAAAGTATCTGATTATCCTATCTATCTTGACAAGTTTAAAGTTCTAACCTAAATTAACTTTTATCCTTATTGGTATTACCCATATGAAAACATTTCTTAACTTCAAAACAACTTAAGCTTAAATGTGGTACTGTAACTATGTGGTCTTCAACCCCATAAGAGACTAGAGAAGGAATAAAATTAGTTATGAGAGTAAATAGGAAGTGCATGTTAGCAGCTTCCAAAAACTAAAATTGACAGAGAAGGTTTGCTGCTTAACAGTCACTATAACTCTCTATAATGTTGGAGCATGATCTTCAGCCTTCTGGCTCAGAATATTTTGACAGACATATACGTGAAGCAGGAACTATTTAGGACTTGCTTACCCTGTCTTGGCAGAATTTGGCAGTCGACTTGTCCTGCTTGCCCATTTTAGGCAGAATTTGTCTGTTGTGAAGCAAGGGTATTTTCTTTACCCAAGTGGCTTGTTTGCCACATTTGAAGCCATCTCCATATGGAGGTTCTTCGATGCTCATTATCTTCTTTCAGGTAGGCAGGGTGTGCCAGGAAATGACTTGTCTCATTATCAAAAAAATATTTAAAATAATAAGAACATTTTAAATGCCATATTCTGTAGGTCTCTGAAGTTTTTGAAGACTACCTATATTTATGTAATCGCTTTGTATAAAAAATCATATCTATCTGTTAAACCTATGATGTATACTCCTGTGATAAATTAGACTAATGTCTGACATGACTACGAGTTGAATAACTAACAATTAACTTGCATACCTAATATCCTAACCACCTGTGAGGAAAATTGGACACCGCTCTCATCGATTCCTTCTAGCTGACATTTTGGACATGTGGAAATCCTGTAGGGGATCCAAATAAAAATGGTTAATTAAGCAAGCAATAACATTTGTGGTCAAATAACATTTGAATGTTGAGAAATTTCAGGCTTAATAAAAGTCCTTTGTGGAACAGTCTAAAATGCTGGATCAGTTAAAATTAGTAGCTTTCTTCAAAGTTCTTTTGGGAGCAGGCTTTAATGAGAAACAGCAGTTGAAGAAGTTGAGGCAGGTATAAGCAGAATGCTGGAACATGTAAGATCCTGGAACAAATGTGTCAATGTCTCAGCATGCTGAAGAATGATTCTGTTAGGTTTGATCCAGCATCTCTGGTGACCAGTTCTTTGTTCTGCAAACATATAATTTCTCACAAGCATTATAGAGTTCTAAAATTATAAATGTATGATACGTGCAGGATGAAACTAAACTGTAAGCCATTTTTATCTATGCAAATTAAAAGGTTAGCATAATACATGTTGAAGATATTATAGCCAAGGATTTGTTGGCCAAGTATTGTTGATGTTTTGGCTGGAGACACATTTTTATGTCTCAGTCAGTTTTAGAGTTGTTCCCATGTAAAGGGATTAACAATATAAATTACCATTTTTATTGAACATACAATCATTATCATCAAAACAAGGTTAGATAGATTAAAATATCTTTTTTGGGCTCTTGCGTGCCTGTTGTATTAGGCCAAGCTGCTACTACCTATTTCCCTAGAAAAGCCTACCATTAGAGAGACAAGCTGGTTGCCTTGAGCAATAGAAAATGCATGTTTTAAGTAAACTTTATATAAACTCTTTTTTAATTTAGAATATAAGCATACCGTAGGCATCTTGTACCTGTTTTGAGGTTTAGCCCTAGATTTTTATATATGTTGTAGCTATTTATCCTATCCCCATTTATATATAGAATGGGTAGTTATGCCTTTATAGCCAAAGTTTACTTAAACTCCCTCTTACCTTTAGCTTTTATGTATACCCTAGGCATCTTGTACCTGGCTTTACATTGATAGTGGCTATTTTTTGGCTTGCCCCTTTTTTATGCAGACTGGACAGTTATGCCTTTATAGCCGAACTTTATATAAACTCTCTTAGCATTAGCATATAAACTCTCTTACCCCTAGTTTTAAGTATATTCTAGGCATCTTGTACCTGGATTTTTACATTGGTTTTGGCTATTCTTTGGCTTGCCCTTTTTTTTTGATATGGGATGGACATTTTTGTTTTTTAAACATATGAATATAATTTTTTATTTTTCAGGACTAAACTAAGTTGGTGTGTACTTTTCCACCTATAAGCCTCCTGTGTCTTTTTTACATTAAGCATGACCAACATTTTCCCCCATGAAAATATCTCACACTTAAAAGGATAAGATAGTTTCCAGAGCAGTGTGACATTATCATCTTTACATAAACCTAAACATGATGTGAATCTAACTTTAGACCAGTAAGTACATACATCTATTATTAAGAAAAAAGAATTTACATGGTAACCTTAAGGAAAATTTTGTCATTTAGAATCTTAGACTATCTCTGTAAGTGTCTAAAACAGCAGGAGTTGCCATCCTGGCTTTTATTATGTAAATAAGCTTGATCCAGAACTCAGATATCTGCCTGTTTCTTTTTACTTTGTGTTAGAAAGAAAGGCATGTTTCTTCACCAACTTGTTCATATATATATAGTTTCAAATCAGTATATTTGTAATTCAAAGCCTTTAAATGAAAATCAGACAAAGAGACAAGAAATAAAAAAAAGTTTGGAATCAGTTGTGCCAATTCATGCTGCAACAAACAAAGCCCAGTTGGCCATCCCAGTCGATTTTTCAATAAATTGGCCGACCCTTACCAGAAAGAGCTGACAAATACCTTGCAGCCAGAGAGCTTTGAATTTTAGCCGTTAATAACCTAATTATTTGGATGAGTACTATTGTCTGTAACTTAGTACCCCAATCCTTGGCTTTTTGCCCATTTTCTCCTTGAACTTTCTTGGAGAAGGCATGGAAAAGAACCAACATCATTAAACATATTGTAACCAGATCCATGAACATGACAGCCAAAATGAAGCCAAAAGAGATTAAAACACCCTCTGCCATGGCAATTTTTATATTACATGCAGTTTAGGCCAAACTCTGTCTAGAGGTTTGTCTGTCTCCAGTTCCTTTCTTTCCTGCCATGGCTGTGGAGATGAGCCAGTTGAGCCAGCCACAGTATAAAAGAGCCATGCTTGTTTATCCCTTAGTTAAACAGCAGCAGCAGCCAGTTTTGCTGTGGAAGTCTCAATTCTGCCCACAGGAGGCTGTCTTTTGCTCCTGGGCTGGTTTAAGAGTCTCTGAAAGAGACAGTAATTTACCTGGGAGTTTTTAGGTTTTAGTTTTGGGTTTTTTCACTGGGAACTTATCCCACCACCAAATTATGATAAAGTTTGTTTTAAGGAGGTGGATACTTATATTAGTTGGGTGCCATTTGTTGTACATGTCAATTAATATTTACTATTGATATATCTTTTAGTAATGCTGCTGTTAGTCCTAAACAGCTGTATAACCAAATCACCACACAGAGACTATAATTTATTTAATTAACCTAGAATACAATGCTGGGCAATAGTTACTCCATCCTAAAACTCCAAGCCCTCATACTTTCCTAACATTTAGATTTCCCACATTATACTTGCTTTTTGTGAAATTTTAGGTCTGGTTCATGCTCCATGTCCTCCAAGATCTCCTCCAGCTCTGCTCTCCCAGCTCTCCTCTCTCCTTCTCCTCCCACTCATCTCCTGCTCTCTAGCTCCTCCCCTCTTTCCTGTCCTGTGGCTCCTCCCATTGCACAACATTTATATCTATTTGCTTTATTTCATCCTGTTTACACAAGAGTTGAGACAGGATGCTTATAATGAGTATCACAAAGCAATATCCGGATTGAAACCAGAGAGTTGGGGGTGGGGAAATCAGCATTTGCATTAACAAGGGTAAGGCCTATACATTTTAAAAGAACATTATACCAACACAATATAAACAATTCCCTTTGCTACAATGCTTTCCTTCAGCAACCCAAACTCATTGAGTAACTTCATAAAATGATCACAAGACACTCTTATTCTCATTTGAAAATCAACCAAATTGCATTTGGGATGAAAGTAAAACTTAGAATAAATGTATGTAATTTTAAAGCAGTATAGAACAGCACTGCCAAAAACCACCCATTAAAATTACTCATGGACAAAATAGATTTAAACTATTTAAAATGCCTAGTGACTCTAGAGTGGTCTAAGAGGAAGGATTGACTAGATACCAAATGGTTTCCTTTTATGGCTTTAAGTAAAACTTTTGAAATAGTTTTAGTTAAGGAAATAAAATAATGATGGGAAAACTCTCATAGGAAAGCAGATAAAGTACCATGAACCCAAGGAGATCCATTATCATCATTATGGCAGCATTTTCTATGCATTTAAGAATTTAGGTAGCTGTATCATACTTGTGAAGGGACAACTGAGCAGGTGCCATTTTATGAGGTATTAATTCTGTAGCATTTCCCAAGTGGAAAATCCTCAAAAAAGGGTCAATTATTATGAGTTTAATAGAAATGCTGTGAATGGGAAAAATTCAAAGTAGCATTAATCTCTGCATTGCTCCCTTGAGCAAAGTTCAACTGTCAATTTTAGTCCTGAGGAGCATGGAGACCACTAGTGTGGCCAAAAGCATTTTAGATTTTTTTTATGTCAAGGGCAGGGTGAGCTGTAATATAAATTTGAAAAACAGATCCTGATTTTAAAATTATGAGAATGTATCAAGAAAAAGAAGATTAAATATGACTCCTATAATTAAAATATAGATGGGCTGTTTCATAATATAATACTGAGATTTTTTAATTTTAATTTTAATTTTTTCACAGTTTATATATCCCAACTGAGAAGCTCCCTCCCTTTACTCTTCCCAGCTTCACCATCCCATCCTCCTTCTCCCATTCCCCTTCCCCTAGTTCACTAAAAGGAGGAGTTCTCCTCCTCTACCATCTGCTCATACCTTATCAAGTCTCATCAGAACTACATGGATGCTTTCTCTCTGTGGCCTGGCAAGGCTGCATTGAAAGGGGTGAGTAATCAAAGAGAAGGCAACCAAATTCATGACAGAGACAGACCCTGCTCCCCTTACTCAGACATCCACATGGAGACTTGGCTGTCAGTCAGCTACATCTGAGCAGGAGGTCTAAATCCTCTCCATTCATGGACCTTGATTGGTGCATCAGTCTCTGCAGGGTCACCTGGGCTCAGAATTTTTAGCTTTGTTAGCCTACTTGTGGGGCTCCTGTCCCCTCCGTGTCCTTTTGTCCCCACCCCTCTTCTTCCATAAGACTCCCTGCACTCTGCCCAAAGTTTGGCTGTGAGTCTCAGCATCTGCTTTGATACCATGTTGGGTGGAGCCTTTCAGAGGACCCTCTATAGTAGGCTTTCTTCCTATTTCCTTTCTTCCATGACTTCTGCTGTCTATCCTGTTTGCCATTCTGAATGAGATTTAAGCATGGTCCCTAGGGTCCTATTTAGTGTTTAGATTCTTTAGGCCTGTAGATTTTAGTATGACAATCTTATATTATAATATGGATCATATCCACTTATAAGTGAGTGTGTATCATGTCTGTTTTGTTTTTCTGTTTCTGGGTTACCTCATTTAGGGTAATTTTTTCTAGTTCCATCCATTTTGCCTTCAAATTTCATGATTTCCTTGTTTTTAATAGCTGAGTAGTATTTCATTGTGTAAATGTGCTACAAATTTTGTATCCACTCTTCCTTTGAGGGACATCCTGGTTGTTTCCAGATCTGGCTATTATGAATAAAACTGCTATTAACATAGCTGAGCAAATGTCGTTGTTGAATGGTAGGGAATCTTTTGGGTATATACCCAGGAGTTGTAGAGCTGAATCTTGAGGTAGCACTACTCCCAATTTTCTAAGAAAGTGCCAAATTGATTTCCAAACCGGTTGTACAAGTTTACATTCCCACCAGCAATGGAGGAGGGTTCTCCTTTCTCCACATCCTCTCTAGCATGTGTTGTCACTTGAGTTTTTGATCTTAGCCATTGTGATCAGCATAATATGGAATCTCAGAGTCATTTCGATTTGCATTTCCCCAACGACTAAGGATGTTGAGCATTTCTTTAAGTGTTTCTCTGCCATTTAATATTCCTCTGTTGAGAATTCTTTGCTTAGCTTTGTTCCCCATTTTTAAATTGGATTATTAGTTTTGTTGGTGTTTAGTTTCTTGAGTTCTTTATATATTCTGGATATTATCCCTTTATAGGATGTAGAGTTGGTGAAGTTCTTTTCCCAGTGTCTAGGCTGTTGTTTAACCCACACACCTATGGACACCTGATTTTTGACAAAGATGCCAAAACCATACAATGGAAAAAGATAGCATCTTCAACAAATGGTGCTGGTCTAACTGGATGTACACATGTAGAAAAATGCAAATAAATCCATACTTATCACCCTGCACAAAATTAAAGTCCACGTGGATCAAATACCTCAATATAAAACCAGACACACTAAATCTGTTGGAAGAAAAAGTGGTGTAGACTCTCAAACTCATTGGCACAAGAGACAACTTCCTGAACAGAACACCAGCAGCTCATGCTCTAAGATCTGCACTTCATAAATGGGACCTCCTAAAACTGAATCTGCAAAGAAAAGGACACTGTCAACAGAACAAAATAACAGCTTATCCTGAGATTTTACCTTTCAAATTCAAAATTATTTCTGCTAAAATCATTCTTTATTTTTTGTCTTCTACTCAGCATTTATATAACTCCTAATTTGGGATTTTTATTCAAGTTATATAAGGTTTATATTCTTTTTTTTTCATGGATATTAGAACAATGATATATGCTTATAATTGAAATAAATGTGAAATTCATAGCATGATAATATATATTTACTACTCATTGAGGTTAACAGATAGAATAATCATATGTTTTGTAAAGGTCTTGCTTTATTTTGGTCACTGAACATTATCCTTCTCTCCCAAGCTCTTGTGTTGTAGGCTAGGTCCTCAGTGCAGCAGTGTTCAGAGTTTATGACATCATGATGGCTCTGACACATCACTGTGTTAGTGAGCTCATGTATTATTCACTTAATGGTCTTTTGGTAGATGGTTGCAACACTGGAAAGTTGGACCCACCATGAGGAAATGTAGGTCACTGTGACCAAGTGAGTATTGTGAGTACACTCTGTCCCTTGTCCTTTTCAAAGTCACAGCTGTCATGCCAGGAGGTAAGTTTCTCTATTCCACTTTGTGCTTCCTGCCATGATGGTCTGCTTCAACACTGGCCTAAAACAGTCATGCCTAGAAACCATGGATTGAAACTCTAAAATTTCTTTCTTCCCTTTAGGTTTTTAAAAAGATTTGTTTATTTTTATTTTATGTGTATGAGCATCTTGCCTGCCTGAATGCATGTACACTACATGTGTGCCTGTGGAGGACAGAAGAGGGTAGCAGATGCACTGCAACTGGAGGTAAGGTTGGTTACGAGCCACCATGTTGGTGCTGGGAGAGAAAAGGAGGTTTTTCACAAAAACTGCAGAAGCTCTTACACACAAAGCTATTTCTGTAGTTTTCTTTTAAGTTGTTTTAGTTCTTCTTTAACTCAGATATTTTCTCAAAGTAAAGTCGAGCACCATTTGACACATGAATAACCCTGAAGATACAGCAGGTGGGGATGGAAACAAAAGAAACAAGAGGACTAATATTTATTGTGTGAAAATTGTGTGAAAGCAAGCCCAATATTTTATATATTTTGGACTTCATTTTATTCTTTTAATATTAACTCAGGTTCTGATTCATTGAGCACTTTTTTTCACTTTAAAATTTTATTCATATTTTTATAAATTATAGTTTATTTACTTTGTATCCCTGCTGTATCCCCTTTCCCATCCCTTCCCAATCCTACCCTCCCTCTCTCAACTCCTCCCATGCCCATCCCCAAGTCCACTGATAGAGGAGGTCTTCCACCCCTTCCTTCTCACCCTAGACTATAAAGTCTTATCAGGACTGGCTGCATTGTTTTCCTCTGTGGCCTGGTAAGGCTGCTCTCCCATGAGGGGGGGTGATCAAATAGCCAGCCACTGAGTTCATATCAAAAACAGTTCCTGTTCTCATTACTAGGGGACCCACTTGTAGATTGAGCTGCTATGGCTTACATCTGTGAAGGGGCTCTAAGGGTTCTAGTTTATCCCCATACATGGTCCTTCATTGGAGCGTCAACCTCAGAAAAGATCCCTATGCCCAGAATTTTTTGATCTGTTGTTCTCCTTGTGGAGCTCCTGTTCCCTACAGGTCTTTCTATCTTCCCCTTCTTTCATATGATTCCCTGCACTCTGACCAAAGTTTGAATATGAGTCTCAGCATCTCCTTCGATATCTTGGTGGGTAAAGTCTTTCTATGGCCCTCTGTGGTGGACTCCTGTCCTAGTGCCTGTTTTCTCCCTCTTCTTATGTCCATTCCCTTTGCTTTTCTGCATGAGGATTGATCATCTTACCCAGGGTCCTCCTTCTTGCTTAGCTTCTTTAGCTGTACAGAATTTAGTATGTTTATCCTATATTATATGTCTAATACCCACTTATATGTCAGTATATTCCATGTGTGTCTTTCTGCTTCTGGGTTACCTCACTCAGGACAATCTTTTCTAGTTCCCATCATTTGCCTGAAAATTTCATGATTTTCTTGTTTTTAATTGTTGAGTAGTATTCCATTGTGTTAATGTACCACAATTTCTGTATCCATTCTTCCGTTGAGGGACATCTGGGTCGTTTCCAGCTTCTAGCTATTATAAATAAAGCTGCTACAAACATGGTTGAGCAAATGTCCTTGTATGCTTTAACATGTTTTGGATATATGCCTAGGAGTGGTATAGCTGGATCTTGAGGAAGCACTATTCCTAATTGTCTGAGAAAGTACCAGATTATCCTATAAGACCACCATGGCCTAAAACTAGTCCTAGACAACAACAGCAATAACAAAAAACCTACATACACAAGAAAACTAAACAATTTTCTACTCAATGACAGCTTGTTCAGGGAAGAAACGAAAAAAATTTAGAGACTTCTTAAAATTCAATGAAAATGAAGGCACAACTTACCTAAACCTATGAGACATGATGAAAACAGTGCTAAGATGAACATTCATAGCACTAAGTGCCTCCAGAAAGAAGTTGGAGACATCTCATACAAGCAATTTAATGGCACACTTAAAAGCCCTAGAAAAAAAGAAGCAGACACACCCAAGAGGAGTAGACAGCTGGAAATAATCAAACTTAGAACCAAAATCAATGAATTTTAATCAAAGAAAACAATTCAAAGAATCAATGAAACCAAGAGCTAGTTCTTTGAGAAAATCAATAAGGTAGACAAACCCTTAGCCGAACTAACTAAAACACAGAGAGAAACTATCCAAATCAGTAAAATCAGAAATGAAAAGGGAGACATAACAACAGACACTGAGGAAATTCAAACAATCATTAGGTCCTTGAGCTCTTTATAGATTAGACATTTGAGAATCATCAAGGTTAACTATTTTGACCAATGTTATTATCTAACATTCAGGAATCAAAACTGTGTCTGCTTACTCAAACTCATTTCCAATATACCATTTTCCCTTCTCATTCTAAGGTCTGATACTCTGTGGTATCTAAGATCCTTAATGTCTTATGGAAAAGCTTTAAATCAACATACATGTGTGTATAGCTGTGCTACCAGTTTGAGGTAATTCTACTTAGTATATTTTTGTAGTCATAGCAAAGTATCTTAAACTAATTTACTAAAAAATGAAAAAAAATATTTTTTTTACAGTTCTAGATGTTGAGGATTTCACAATTAAGGAAATTGCATTTCTATATCTCATATGAGGGCTGCTTTCTGTTTTCTTGGTGATACTTAGGTAATCATATGAAAGGGAATAATGTTTCTTCACCTTATGCAAGACAAAGAGGCAAGTGAGAAATTGATGCTGTATATAGCCTCCTTTTGTTCAATTTTTATTAAATTAATTAGTTATTCACTTTACATCACAATTGTAGCTTTCTCCCTACTGTCCTCCTGGTTCCACCCTCCTTCCCTTTTTCCCCACCCTCTTCCTTACTCCTCAGAAAGGGGAGACCCTTATCTAACCACCCCAGCATTTCAAGTAGCATTCAGGACTTCCATAGTGCCCTGGAAAGGCAGTCCTGCCAGGGGGAAGTGGTTGAAAAGAATGCAACAGAGACCTGGTCAGAGTCTGGCTCCAGCCTCTCACTAGGTGATCCATATGAAGATCAAGCCTCATTTTTAAGGATGTTAATTTTTTCATATCAGGGGAATCCCTATGACTTAACTACTCTTAGTCCCCATCCCTTACTACCATTATCATCATAATGGGCATTAATTTTAATATCTGAAAATTTGAGGGAACACACATTTGTACCATACCAGATTTGGCATTGACCAGTTTTTGTTTGTTTGTTTTCTTAAATAAATGTTTACCAACTTCTGATTATAGTTCCAAGTCAAGAAGGAATGGTCATTCCTTGGTAGTTGCCAGCCACATTTAGGCCAAAGTCAAGCTGTTAAGAACAAGCCTTCTCCAATTTACTTCTTCAAACTGGGTGTCTTGATTCAGAATATTATACACTCTCATTGCCTAATTCATCCCTCCCAGTATGATGTCTTTACTGTATCTAATCTAACTCCAAGGTATTTTCTATGTTGTAACTACACACTGTGAAGCTTATAAAATTTGACCCCACTAAGTCAGTTTTTCCTGAAACATTTTAATGGCTCTGCATAGAATTATGATAATATTCATAATTCTTTTTAAGACTTATTTTTTATAAATTGCATGTGTGTATGTATGTATGTATGTATGTATGAGTGTATGTGGATGGGATGTCAACAGAGTGTGTCAACTAGGTCAAAAGAGGATTCAGATTCCCTAGAACTATAGTTACAAGTGGTTGTCAATTCCTTGACATGGGTGCTGGAAAACAAACATGGGTTCTCTGCAAAAGCAGCAAGTTCTCTCTTAACAACTGAGTCATCTTTTCAGCCCCAAATTTTATAATTCTTAGGTCAGAATCTGGTCTTGCATTTCTCCTATTTACCCAAAATCTCATGTCTTTCTGGTCATCTTATTTCAGGATATCAACAAATATATGATATTCATTCACCCATGTCTTTGTCAAATGTATGTTTACCTACCTGCAAAACTTTTCTTCTCCCCTTTTTTCTCAGTGTATTCAACTTTTCTTTCATAGTTCACCTTTAACATAATGTCTGATTTATACATTCTTCTATGTAGTCATGATGCTTTGCTATGATCCCTCACACAGGAGAGGTGCGATTTTGACCATCTCAGAACATCCATGGGTGAACATTGAAGAGAGGTGATAGATAGATAGATAGATAGATAGATAGATAGATAGATAGATAGGTAGGCCAAGGTACAGTAAGACATGATTTTTGAATTGACATTGCTCTGCTGATCTTCTTGTTTCAAAACTTGACTTTGCAGAGAGAAATTTTCCAGAGAGCTTCTCCAGGCAATCCACCTTGGTATTGTGGCTTTCATTGACTTCATATTGTTACTCAATGTTGGCCTTTGGATTAGACTGCTGGTATTCTGATGACTGAGTCTGATAATCCCCTTATTACCCATCAATCCTGATCAGCAGGAAGTAGATAAAGAGAAATACAACCCTTTACCCTATTAATCTCCTACTTAAGGTTGAGGGGTTGGAAGGGAGGTAAAGGTGCTTAAGCACCCTAAATAAAATAGGTTTGGCAAAAAATCTAAGCTTACATATTCAAACATGATAACATTATATAACTGCATTCAGTAATACTAGACTGTTTTATATTACATTCAAAACTCCTCGAAGAGAGGTGTTACATGTTTTTGCATGTCACCTAAGCATAAGAAATTAAGTTTTGAATTATGAGAGGTTATTGTTAGACTTAAGTGAGATTAATCTATGTAACTATAACATAATGTCTGTCAAATGGAAGACACCTGATAAGTATTATTATTCTGAATAGAATTGTAACCATTTTTTTAAAGAATAATCATTTTTACAAGTCCAAAAATAATGGTTATGACTGTAACAATACTTTAATAGTGTTTTTTATAGAACTTCACACAAGTCAAGCTCAGCATAAATTCTACTGGAGAACTAAAGCATAAGATCTAGTGAGAGCCAGGACAACTGGTGTTTCATACCAACAAGGTGCATCAGTATAGGAAAAGCAATGGGTGTATACTGTAATTGCACAGAGTCCTGCACTGGCTGGCCTTCAGAGCACAAAGCCATCTGCTCACTTTCACCTTCTAAAGCTCATGGAAATTTCTCTTGGGGTCAGTTCTAACACAGGGAAAGGAAATATTGGAAATGGAATTCTGGCACAGGTAATTTGGCACAGCTGAAAGTTATCACATCAAGTATCAAATCTCCAGATACATAGTTATAGAACAGACCCAAGAAATCAATGTTCTTTCCACTACATTACTCTTCCTTCTATGGTAGAAAAAATTGCAAAGATGATATGAACATATACTTCACATTGCAAGGATTAATTAGTAACAGTTTGAAAGCAGATATCAAATCACTAGATATTCCTGACAGTATTTCCAGTATTTCTCTTGATTTGCTTTGACATAAAATTTGCTTTTATGGTAGAAATTTTTGAAATGGTGAATTTGAAATCATTTAGGTACGGACCTGATTATTTAAGATGACATTTATAATGAAAAAATGGCTTTAATACTGATCTGTAGAACATTCTACCTCTACACAAAATTGGGAGGCATATTCCAGAGTATTGATCCCTTTGAGGAAATTTCTGACCCACTTGAAGGATTTTCCTCTTCCAGATTTTGAACAGTCCAAGTCACAAATGCATATGAATCCATGAGACTTTCATTTTAAATTTAATGAAAATATTTTTATTTTAATATTTTTACCAAGGCTATTATATTTAAAATTAGGGATATCTAGGCAGGGTTTCTTCTAGGACCAGTATAAATACCTTTATTACTAATTTAATGAAGTGAAACAAAAATAATAAACTGATAAAGTCTGTGACTTTCTGCAATTTATAAAGATTTATTTTTAATTGTGTGTGTATGTTTGTGTGTGTGTGTGCGCACGTGAGTGTTTATGTGTGTGTGTGGCAGGGTAGGAAGATATGCACATATTGAGGAAGATATTTTGGAATCCAGAAAAGGGCACAGAATCCTCTGGAACTGGAGTTATAGGGGGGCACTCAGAATTATCACCTCAGATGTTGCACTGCCCAATGTTCTCCTCCCCAATCACCAATCAAGAAAATTACCATACGCTTAGCCACAAACCAACCTGAGTTAAAGTCTTCTAGGGTGTGATTGCTAAAGTCTCTCTGCTTTGGCAAGGTTTCAGGTTCTGGGGTGGGATCTGAGATGGAATACGTATTTCCCCTGTTCTCTTTATGTCTTGGGTCGCCTAGCTGTTGGCTCAGGCAATCAATCACTCAATCACAATCAGAAAAGATGATTGAAAGAAAAATAAGAAGGGCAGGGAGCCCAGGATTTCTTCTCCAGGTCTAGGGGCTAGTTGCACTGCTACTAAGAAGGAAAACTTTAACTGCTCACCTTCTTTTTTTTTTTTTTTCCTGCAGCCAGAAATGTAAAGGCAGCTTCTCGAAAAAACTGCAAGGGATTGTAAAAAAAAAAAAAAAAAAAAGGGCTCTTTGATCTTAGATTAGTTGCTGCACAGGAATAGGACACTGCAGGTGCCTCCACAGGCTAAAGTAAACTTTTCCCTGCTTATCTTAGGCTGATAGTTAGATACTGAATCCTTGTTAACTTGTTTGGAAATTTGTAAGAAAAAAAAGGGAGAAAAGTAAGCAAGAACCATTCATGTACACATCCTGAAGGGAAAAGAAGGATGAGGTTAAGAACTTTAATTCATTGACCTCATTGGCAGAGGAGACAACTTCCTGAACAGAACACTAACAGCACAGGCTCTAAAATTGGCAATTAATAAATGGAACCTCATGAAACTGAAAAGCTTCTGTAAAGCAAAGGACACTGTCAACAGAACAAAATGGGAGCCTACAAATTAGGAAAAGATCTTCACCAAACCTTTATCTGACAAAGGGCCAATATCTAGAATATATATAAAGAACTTAAGAAGCTAAACACCAACAAACCTAGAAATCCAACTAAAAAATTGGGTACAGAGCTAAACATAGATTTCTCAATAGAGGAATATGGAATGGCAGAGAAACACTTAAAGAAATGCTCAATGTCCTTAGTAAACAGGGAGATGCAAATCAAAACGACCCTGAGATTTCACCTTACACCCATCAGAATGGCTAAGATCAAAAACTCAAAGGATGACAATTGCTGGAGAGGTTGTGGAGAAAGGGGAACCCTTCTTCATTGCTGGTGGGAATGTAAACTTGTACAAACACTTTGGAAATCAATCTGGCGCTCTCTCAGACAATTAGGAATAGTGCTCCTTCAAGATCCAGCTATACCATTCCTAGGCATATATCTAAAACATGTTCAAGTATACAATAAGGACATTTGCTCAACCATGTTTGTAGCAGCTTTATTTATAGTAGCAGAATCTAGAAACACCCAGATGCCCCTCAGTGGAGGAATGGATACAGGTACATTTATACAATGGAATACTACTCAGTGATTAAAAACAAGGAAATCGTGAAATTTGCAGGCAAATGGTGAGAAGTAGAAAAGATCCTTTTGAGTGAGGTATCCTAGAAACAGGAAGACACACATGGTATATACTCACCTATAAGTGGATATTAAACATATAATATAGGATAAACATAGGAAAATCTTTACAACTAAAGAAGGTAAGCTAGAAGAGGCATCCTGGATAAGATGATCAATCCTCATTCAGAAAGGCAAATGGGACAGACATTGGAAGGGAAAAAACAGGCAACAGGACAGGAGCCAACCACCGAGGGGTTCTGAAAGACTACCCAGCATGGTATCTAAACAGATGCTGAGACTCATAGCCAAAATTTGGGTAGAGATCAGGGAATCTTATGAAGGAAAGGGGAGATAGGAAAACCTGGAGGGGACAGGAGCTCAACAAAGAAAGCAACAGAACAAAAAAAATATGGACACAGGTGTCTTTTCTGAGGTTGATTCTCTAACTAAGGACCATGCATGGAGATAACCTAGACCCCTGCACAGATGTAGCCCATGGCAGCTCAGTCTCCAAGTGGTTTCCTAGTAAAGGGAACAGGCACTGTCTCTGACATGAACTCATGGCTCTCTGATCACCTCCCCCTGAGGAGGTATCAGCCTTACCAGACCACAGAGGAAATCAATGCAGACACCCCTGATGAGGGTTGATAGTCTAGCATCAGATGGAAGGTGAGGAGGTCCTCCTCTATCAGTGGACTTGGGGAGGGGCATGGGAGTAGAAGAGGGAGGGAAGATGGGATTGGGAGGGGACTAAGAAGGGGGCTACAGCTGGAATACAAAGCGAATAATTTGTAATTAATAAAAAAATTAAAAAGGAAAAAAAGAACTTTAACTTCAGTGAATTCTCACCAGCTTCATACGAGGATGATGCTGATTTTTGCTAGCATCACCTCTGTAGAAAGTGCAGTAAGTTTAGGCTGATGGTTCCATAGCATCAGCCCATACATATGCATAGACAAACAAATCAGACGCATATACCTGTACATATTCACACACACATTCAATGGACAATACAAAAGGAACATCTTACATACAGACAGACGACGATTTACATACACTCATGTATCATATGAACCAATAACAGAAAGACTTACATATTTACATGTAAACACATATCTATACACATATTTACAACTGATGGATGAAACAAATTCCAGGCAGCTTTAATTCAATGGGTTTCCACCACCTGGCTTCTGCCAAAGGTTTGTGCATTTTGTCACTGTTTATTATATAGCCTTTATACCTCTGAGACAAAGCCCCCAGAAAGGAATTACCTCATAGTAAAAAATCAGTTAATCACAAAACAGATGATTTCTAAATATAACAGGTTACATGTTTTTTAATTAATTTTTTTTATTTTTAAATGATTTTATACATTCACTTGTATCCCAGCTGTAGTCCTCTCTCTCTTTCCCTCCCAATCCTCCCCTCCCTCTCTCATATCATCTCTGCCTCCTTCCGAGTCCACTGAGAGGGGGTGTCCCCCTCTCCTTCTGTCTGGCCCTAGCTTATCAGGTATCTTCAGCATGATTGCAATGTCCTTCTCTGTGGCCTAGCAAGGCTGCTCCTCCCTCTGGGGTGGGGGGAGCTCATGATTTCATGTCAGAAACAATTCCTGTCTCCCTTACTAGGGAACCCACTTGGATACTGAACTACCATGGGCTATGTCTGAGCAGGGCTTGTAGGTTATAACCGTGCATGGACCTTGGTTGGATAAACAGTCCCGGAGAAGACCCCTGTGCCCAGATATATTTGGAGCTCGTGGGGCTCCCTGGCCCCTCTAGGTTATACAAATTCCTCCTTCCTTCATATGATTCTCTGAACTCTGCCGAAGGCTTGGTTATGGTTCTCAGCATCTGCTTTGATACACTGCTAGGTAGAGTCTTTCAGGTGCCTTCTGTGGTAAGCTACTGTCCTGTTACTTGTTTTCTCCTACTTCCGATGTCCATCCAATTTGTCTTTCTAGATGAGGATTGGTCATCTTACCCCTGATCCTCTTTCTTGTTTATCTTCTTTAGGTGTACATATTTTAGTATGTTTATCCTATCTTATAGATCTAGTACCCACTTATAAGTGAGCATATGCCATGTGTCTCTTTCTGCTCCTGGGATATCTCACTCAGGATGATCTTTTTTAAATCCCACCATTTGCCTGCAAATTTCATGATTTCCTTGTTTTTAATTGCTGAGTAGTATTCCATTGTGTAAAAGTACCACAATTTCTGTATCCATTCCTCCGTTGACGGACATCTGGGTTGTTTGATGTTGGCTCTAGGCTTGCTGTATATTGCCTTTACTATGTTTAGGTATGTGCCTTGTATGCCTGATCTCTCCAATACTTTAAACATGAATGGATGTTGGACTTTGTCAAATGCTTTTTCTGCATCTAAGGAGATGATCATGTGGTTTTTCTCCTTCAGTTTGTTTATGTGGTGGATTACATTGATGGATTTCCATATGTTGAACCACGCTTGCATGCCTGGGATGAAGCCTACTTGGTCATAGAGGATGATATCTTTGATGTGTTCTTGGATTTGGTTTGCAAGGATTTTATTGAGTATTTTTGCATCAATGTTCATAAGAGAGGTAGGTCTGAAGTTCTCTTTTTTGGTTGGGTCTTTGTGTGGTTTAGGTATCAAGGTGAGTGTGGCTTCATAGAATGAGTTTGGTAATGTTCCTTCTGTTTCTATTTTGTGGAACTGTTTGGAGAGAATTGGAGTTAGCACTTCTTTGTAAGTCTGGTAGAATTCTGCACAGAATCTATCTGGCCCAGGGCTTTTTTTGGAAGGGAGACTGTTGATGACTGCTTCTGTTTCCTTGGGGGATATAGGACTATTAAATCTTTCTACCTGATCTTGACTTAATTCTGGTAGATGGACTCTATCTATAAATTTGTGCATTTCTTTTAGATTTTCGAATTTTGTGGCATATAGGCTTTTGTAGTATGACCTAATGATTTTTTTGGATTTCCTCATTGACTGTAGTTATGTCCCCCTTTTAATTTCTGATTTTGCCGATTTGCATAGTTTCTCTCCGCTTTTTAGTTAGTTTGGCTAAGGGTTTGTCTATCTTGTTAATTTTCTCAAAGAACCAGCTCTTGGTTTCATTGATTCTTTGAATTGTTTTCTTTGTTTCTAATTGATTGATTTCAGCCCTGAGTTTGATTATTTCCCGCTGTCTGCTCCTCTTGGGTGTTTCTGCTTCTTTTTTTTCTCGAGTTTTCAGTTGTGCCATTAAGTTGTTTGTATGAGATATTACAAATTTCTTCTTAAACGCACTTAGTGCTATGAGTTTTTCTCTAGGTACTGCTTTCATTGTGTCCCATAAATTTGGGTATGTTGTGCCTTCATTTTCATTGAATTCTAGGAAGTCTTTAACTTCTTTATTTCATCCTTAACCCAGCTGTCATTGAGAAGTAAGTTGTTAAGTTTCCATGTGCGTGTATGTTTTTGATATTTCCATTGTTGTTGAGGTCCAGGTTTAGTCCATGGTGGTCACATAGTATACTGGGGATTATTTCAATCTTCTTGTATCTGTTGAAGCTTGCTTTGTGACCAACTATATGGTCTATTTTGGAGAAGGTTCCATGAGGTGCTGAAAAGAATGTATACTCTTTTGAGTTTGGGTGAAAAGTCCTATAGACATTTATTAGCTCCATTTGAATTAGGAAGTTTGTAAGTGCCTTTATTTCCCTGTTTGGCTTCTGTCTAGACGATCTGTCCCTTGGTGATAGTGGGATGTTGAAGTCTACCACTATTAAGGTGTTGGGGTCGATGTGTGATTTATGCTTTAATAATGTTCCATTTATGAATGTAGATGCTCTTGTGTTTGGGGCATACATGTTCAGGATTGTGATGTCTTCTTGGTGGGTTTTTCTTTGATGAGAATGTAGTATTTCTCTACATGTTTTTTGATTAGTTTTGGTTGAAAGTCTATTTTATTAAATATTAGGATAGCCACTCCTGCTTGTTTTTTTGGGTCCATTTGCTTGAAAAACTGTTTTCCAGCTTTTTACTATGAGGTAGTATTTATCTTTGTTGCATAGGTGTGTTTCTTGGATGCAGCAGCAGAATGTTGGATTCTGTTTCTGCACCCATTCTGTTAGTCTGTGTCTTTTTTATTGGAGAGTTCAGTCCATTGATGTTGATAGATAATTGTGACCATTGAATGTCATTTCCTATTATCGTGGAGTTGGTGGTGTTACTGTGATTCATTGCTTGTTTTCTTTTGATTCTTCTTAGGAAATTATCTATAACCTATGTTTTTTGGGTGTAGTTTTCGTTGGATTGGGATTTTTCTTCTATTATCTCCTGTAGGGCTGTTTTGCTCTTCAAATATTGCTTAAATTTATTTTTGTCGTGGAATATTTTGTTTTCTCCATCTATGTTGATTGAAAGCTTTGCTGGGTATAGTAGTCTAGGTTGGCATCTGTGGTTCCTTAGAGCCTGTGTGATATCTGCCCAGGACCTTCTGGCTTTCATAGTTTCAGATGAGAAGTCCAGTGTGATACTGAGAGGTCTACCTTTATAAGTAACTTGGCCTTTTTCCCTTGCTGCTTTTAGTATCTTTTCTTTGTTCTGTAGATTAAGTGTTTGACTATGATGTGGCATGAGGAGTTTCTTTTCTGGTCTAGTCTATTTGGTGTTCTATAGGCCTCTTGTATGTTTGCGGACATCTCTTTCTTTAGGTTGGAAAAATTTTCTTCTATGATTTTCTTGAAAATATGTTCTGTACCTTGGAGCCTGGAATCCTCTTCTTTGTCAATTCCTACTATTCTTAGATTTTGCCTTTTCACGGTGTCCTTGATTTCTTGGATGTTTTGTGTTTGGGATTTTTTTCAATTTTACTTTTTCTTTGAGAGAAGCATCAATTTCTGTGAAAGTATCTTCATCACCAGAGATTCTCTCTTCCATCTTTTCTATTCCTTCTCTTTTCTCTAAGTTCTCCAGTTCCAGGGTTTTCTCAGTTTGTGTTTTCTTTATTGATTCTAATTCTGTTTTCATGCCTTGCAACATTTCCTTCACCTGTTTGAATGTGGATTCCTGTGTCTCCCAGATGCTTTCTCTGTTTTTGTTTGTTTCATCTCTTAGTGCCACTACTTCTGCCTCCATTTGTTTGTCTATATTTGTCTGTATTTCTTTAAGAACTTCGTTCACTTCGTTTTTCCCTTGTTTCCATTTGGGAGGCCAAATCTTTGAGAGACTTACTTGTTTCCTCTTTAACTGTTTGACTGTGTATGGCTATTTCTCTGAGAGATTTGTTGGTTTCCTGGAGAATTCTTCAGGAAAATGGGGGAGGTCCAGTGTTTCAGTGTGTGAGTTGGTGATTCAGCTACACCTGTAGTAGGAAAGTTCGCAGGTGCAGAAGTGCAAATGCAGGGTAGCATGTGATTGAGCATGTGCTTGTAGGTTTGTCTTAAGGGACAGGGTATTGGAGAATGAAGAGGCCTTCAGTGTGTGAGAGGGGTGCATTGCAGGCACTAAAGTTGTTGCAGGTGCTTAAGGGATTGCAAGCTCTGTTGAAGATTGCTGGAGCATATTGTTTTGCAGGTCTGCGGGACTTTGGTGGCTATTCAGCTGGTTTTCTGCCACTGAGAGGTTGGATGGCCCATACAATCACTGGCTGAGCAGCCCTGTGTAGTCAGTACTGCCACCTGCAGACTTGGGATCTGGGAAGTATTGTACTGTGGATCTAAGTCTCTGTGGCTGGCATTCTTTGGGTGTGTGCACTGGCAGGGTGGAGTTTCCGGTGGTGCGTGCACTCAGGCGGGACCCGGTGGGGGCGGGGGGGGCGCGCTCAGAGGGTCCAGAGCTCGGCAGGCAAGAGGGCACTAGGCGGGGCATGGGCTCCTCAAATGCAAGCTCTGAGGGGTGGTATTCAGTGGGCGGTTACAGCTCTCTGCTGCAGTTGAGGGGTATGAAGCCCTGCCTCTGTTGTCTTGGGTCCCAGCCACTGAGCTTTGTGGATTTTAGATCCAGGAAGGGCTGTATTGCAGAACTGAGTCTCTGTGTTTGGCACTCTGTGGTTGGGCCTGCGCTTTGGCACTGGCAGTGGGTACACTCCTTAGATGTGGCGGGTTTCCGGGGGTATGTGCACTACCGCAGGGCAGGATTTCCTGTGGTGGATGCACTCAGGCTGGGCAGGTTTTCCAGAGGTGTGTGTGCTCTGGCCGTGAGAGATTTCCAAAGGTACATGAGCTCCACTGTGCTTCTTGTGGAGGGATTGCGTCCTGCGTGTTGGGGGAAGGGGACGCTCCCTGGGTCCAGAGCTTGGCAAGAGAGCCCTAGGCGGGGCCCGGCTCCTTGGATGTGTGTCTGAGAGGTGTTGTTCAGTGTGCGGTTACAGTTGTCCTCTGTGCTAAGGGGCCTGGAGCACTGTCTCTGCTCTCTTAATCCCCAGCTCAATGGCAGGCAAATGGTGAGATCTAGAAAAGATCATTCTGAGAGAAGTATCCCAGAAGGAGAAAGACAAACATGGTATATACTCGCTTATATAGACCTATAAGATATGATAAACATAATGAAATCTATACACCTAAAGAAGATAATCAAGAAAGCGGACAAGGGGTAAGATGATCAATCCTCATTTAGAAAGACAAATGGGATGTGCATTGAACATATGACAGGAGTCTACCGCAGAAGGCATCTACCTAGCAGTGTTTCAAAACAAATACTAAGACTCATAACCAAACTTTCGGCAGAGTACAGGGAATCATATGAAAAAAGGGGAGTTAGTATAATGTGGAAAGGATAGGAGCTCCACAAGGACCAAATATATCTGGGCACAGGGTCTTCTCAGAGACTGACACTCAACCAAGGACCATGTATGGATATAACCTAGAACCTCTGCGCAGATGTGGCCTGTGGTAGCTCAGTAACCAATTGGTTTCCCATAGTGAGGGGAACAAGGACTGTTTCTAACAGGAACTCAAGGGTCAGATGAAAGGGGAAGAGGTCCTCCCCTATCAGTGGACTTGGAAAGGGGCATGGAGGAGATGAGGGAGGGAGGATGGGATTGGGGAGGGAATGAGGGAGTGGGATACAGAGTTAACAAAATATAACTAATAAGAAAAATAAAATTAAAAAAAAATCCCCAGGCTGTGAGCTTTGCACTCAGCTACCTGGTGCTGGTTGCAGGCTTTCCCACACAGGAGGCCTAGACAAGGGAAGCACTCTACTTCCTTCCCAGAAAAGTCCATGTCTGATCTAAATCTAGAAGCACTTCACACTTCTGTGGTGTCTCCTCTCCTTCAGAAAGCCCCAAAGTCCGAATTCTAGTTTCGATTGTCTTCCCACTCACCAATTTCGGAGATTCATGTCCTCTGCCTCTCCAAAATGGTGTGCTCTGTTCGCTGCCATCTTGGAATCTCCCCAGTTACATGTTTTAAAACTAAACATTTCTTATCTACGTAGTAATTACATGAGTTCATAGTGAGTGCAGAGTGACAAAAGTTGTTGAGGCCTACATGTTAACAATGTCTAAAAGTTACAAGAATATATGTCTTTTCAATTAACACTTATCTCGCTACACATTTTTTTCTTCTTCTTTTTTTTTTTTACTATCTCTAAGTTTACAGTGAGTTCAGGACAATAATTTTATGTCTTTAATTCTGAGAAACAAAGTAAATTTAAAATGACAATAAATAATGCCATAAAGTGACAGAGTATAAAGAGAACCATTTGTAAATAATGACATCATGGTTTGTATTTAATTATACATTGCCTTGTAGTGTCATAATTTGGGTTTATGGGACGTTTAAACCAACTTGCCTACACTTGTGATGTATACCAGGATTCACAAATGAAGGTGTATCTAGAAGACACAAATCTGTCTCAAACTTGTCTCCTAATGAGGCTTCTGGAGATCCACAAAAGTATTTATTGCAGGCATAAACTTTCTAAAGTTGTTTTAGAAGTTCTAAAAAAATTTAACTTTATTTTTTTTAATCAAACAGGAATTCCATAATCAGGAATTAATTCTTCTGGAGAGCAGTACACCTTCATTAAGATCCCATAGGACGTTTGTTCAATCAGAATGTGTAAATGCCCAGAAAGTGATGATTCACACCATACCAGATTATACAGAGATACAGCAGTGCACAAAGAATAAGTGTCAAAGACTGGAATCAATTCTGGGGTGTATCATGATACAGACCTTGCAAAATGCTGGATCCCTTTCCAGAAGACCCATCTGCCTAATGAGTTCCTTTAATAGAATGGCTTCTGACAAACCTGCTAGTGATAGTTTTTTAATTGAGGTTTCCTTTTCCAAAATGACTCTAGTTTGTATTAAATTGACACAAAACTAACCAGCACAGTATCTGAAAAAATGGACTTCATTTCTATTCAAACTACCACATTATATAATTTTAAATTATAGCTTATATGTATGAGTATTTTTGCTATGTGAAATGACTTCACCATTTGCATGATTGGTGCCAGTGAAGGCCAGAAAAGGGCTTCAGATCCTCTGGAACTGGAGTTACAAACAGTTGTGAGCTGCTATGTGGGTAATGGAAATTAAGCCAGGGTTCTCTGCAATAGTAATCAGTGCTCTTAACCACTGAACCATCTCTCTAGTGCCAGAATCTTTAATAGTTTCATCCAAATAGTTACAGTTACATATTGTATAACAAGTTATCAAATCCATAATAAATAAGTAAAAGCCCTATTATTTTGAAGATAACCTCTAGGTTGCTCCAAAGTTACTAATTTTTATTTATTTTATTATCATTGGACTACCAAAAACAGGCAAACAAAACAAAACTAAATGAAATCACTAACAGAAAGATTCCACAAGCTTTCATTGTGATAATCACTAACTTATGGGAATCCACCTATCCTATTTTAGTTTCATTTTACCATAACTATAAATTGAAAAGATATTTTAAAAACACTTTTCTTCAGTTCTTCCCAAAACTGTTGTATTGCCTATCCAGTAGTAGATTATTTGGTTCACAAACATGAATCAACAGTTTATTATGCTATATATTACTTATAGCATTGAAAATACTTTAAAGATACCTTACCATTTTTTTTCATTTGCTTTGAAGGAGAATAAAAGTTATTTAAGCATTTTTGGAACAATTTCTTTTTTCCCATTGTAAGCTAAAGATTTCAAGAACCTAGTTCCTTTCCTTTGGCTGAACTTTCATTTGGAAGATTTTTGATTATGCAAACCAAGGCATAGTCAGGCTTGTAATTCATGGTATGTGTTTGCCAAGGCAAGATTGCTGTTTCCAGCAGTAGATTGTGATGTTAGACATGCCTGTGTATGAGGCTAAAAACTGACTTTAGAGTCCAGTTCGAGGGCACTGCCACTTTTAATACAATAACCAGAGATAGCACTATCTCTGTAATTAGAAACTTTGCTAGGAGATAGATCAGTGTGAAGAATGTGTTTACATACTGCTTCTTCTGGGACCAGTTTCATCTACTCTTCTTGCTAGTTCTGCATATCCTATTAAATTAAATGAAGATGTTGAGTAGTAATATTCCAATAACATGTTCCCTAAAGATATTTTCATTATTTAGTTTTTACATTTCTCAACCAAACTTGGTATAGAACCAAGGGCTTTACACATATTAAGAAAGAGCTCTACTGAGTCACATTGCCAGCACAACATTTTAATTCAATAATACATTACTTAGTATTAAAATAAAACTGGTTAGAAATCCATGGTATTTAGCTGTGACATTAGTTCTAGCTCTGCAACTTCCTAGCAGTGTCACTTGGGAAACATTACTTCAATATCTATAATCTTGGTTTTTCAAGTGATACTAAAAAGCCTATACCTAAAACTCTTATTGTGAGCATCATATGAAATGTTAATGGATGTTGGACTTTCCAGTGAGGGACCATAACATAATGTTAAGGCTTACTTTTTTTTAATATTTTAAAAACAAATTGGGTGTGTGTGTTTACAACCATTAGTGGGGATAGATATGTGCACTTATTAGTGCAGGTACCCTCAGAGTACAGAAGATAACATTAAGTTTTCTACAGCTGGAATTACAGATTAGACAGCAAATATAGGTGTTGGGAAACCAGAGTCTTCTGCAATAGTAGTATGCACTGTTAACCACTGAGAAATATCTCTATCCCCTTACTTTCTTGTGTGACAGGATCTAATGATGTAGCTTTGACTGTCTTGGAATTCCTGATGTGCACTAGGCTGGTCATTAACTCACAGGGATGTACATGCCTCTATTTCCTGAGTGCTGGGATTAAAAGAGTGAGCTACTACATAAGGCTCACCTTGACTATTATCAACCAAAAACCATGCATGGAGAAAACCTAGACCCCCTCCGCAGATGTAGCCCATGGCAGCTAAGTCTTCATAGGAACTGCCTAGTAAGGGGAGCAGGGACAGTTTCTGGCATGAACTCAGTTGCCTGCCTTTTGATCACCTTTCTCTGCCTGGGTGGCCTTACCAGACCACAGAGAAAGAGGACCCAGACAGTCCTAATGAGACCTAATGGGCTAAGGTCAGATAGAAGGGGAAGAGGACCTCCCTAATCAGTAGACTAAGGAAGGGGAAGAGGAAAGGAAGAGAGAGGGAGGGTAGGATATGGAGAAGATGAAAGAGGGGACTACATCTAGGATATAAAGTGAATAAATTGTAATAAATAAAAATAACAATAATAATAATTTAAAAATTATTGTTTATACAAAATCAAAATTATTATAGCTTTGACAGAAAAAGATTTTAAGTATGAAGTCTGGATTCAAATCTCAAGTTTCACCCATCCATTTTGTGTGTGTGTGTGTTCTGAGACTTCTGTCTTTTCATATGCAGATCAGGGAGAATAGCTACTTCTTTTTTCTTTCTTTCTTTCTTTCTTTCTTTTTGAATAGCTACTTCTTAAGGACCATTGTTAGTTTAAATAAAACTATATGCACACACCACACAATGAGATATACAGTAAATTTGCAATATAGTTCATGAACTTTTAATTATTCATGTCTTCCATATCACATACACATTTTCCTACTTTCATTTGCAGATTATGGAGGCTGTGATAAGTAGTAAGGGTGTTGGCACTTAAATGTCCACAAAGTTCAGGGAAAGAGATTATTCAGTGTATATAGCAATAATGGATAACTTGTTTAAAAGTGAAAAACTCAGCTGGGCATGTTAGCTCTTATATTTAATCCTAACACTCAGGAAGGCAAAGGGAGACACATATCTCTGAGTTTGAGGCCAGCCTGGTCTACAAAGTTAGTAGGCAGACAAGGCTACACAGAGAAACCCTGTCTCAAATAACAAAACAAAACAAACAAAACAAAACAAAACAAAACAAAAAAAAAACAGGTCTTTCTCCACTTATCCACAAAACAGGTCTAATATCCACTTATATCCACAGGCCTAATACGCACTTATAAGTGAGTATATACTGTGTGTGTCTTTCTGCTTCTGGGATACCTCACTCAGGATTATCTTTTTTACTTCCCACCAATTGCCTGCAAATTTCATAATTTTCTTGTTTTTAATTGCTAAGTAGTAGTCTATTGTGTAAATATACCACAATTTCTGTACCTGTTCCTCCATTGAGGGACATCTGGGTTGTTTTCAGGTTCTGCCTATTATAAATAAAGCTGCTATGAACATGGTTGAACAAATGTCTTTGTTGTGTACTTGAGCATATTTTAGATATATTCGTAGGAGTGGTATAGCTGGATCTTGAGGTAGCACTATTCCTAATTGGCTAAGAAAGCACCAGATTGATTTCCATAGTGGTTGTAACAGCTGACATTCCCACCAGCAATTGCGGAGGGTTCCCCTTTTTCCACATCCTCTCCAGCATGTACTGTCACTTGAGTTTTTGATCTTACCCATTCTGGTGGTGTAAGGTGAATTCTCAGGGTCATTTTGATTTTCATCTCTCTGCTAGCTAAGGGGGTTAAGCATTTCTCTCTCTTTGTTTCTCTGCCATTGTACATTCCTCTACAGAGAGTTCTCTGTTTAGCTCTGTACCCCATTTTTTATTGGATTACTCAATTTGTTACTTTTTAACATCTTGAGATCTTTATATATTCTGGATATTAGCCCTCTGTTAGATATGGGGTTGTTGAAAGTACTTTCCTAGTCTATAGGCTGTCATTTTGTTCTGAAGACAGTTTCCTTTGCTTTACAGAAGCTTTTCAGTTTCATAAGGTCCCATTTATTGATTATTGATCTTAGAGCCTGTGCTGTTGTTATTCTGTTCAGGAAGTTGTCTCCTGTGCCAATGAGTTCAAAGTTCTTCCCCACTTTTTCTTCTAACCGATTTAGTGTGTCTGGTTTTATGTTGAGATCTTTGATCTACTTGGACTATAGTTTTATGCGGGGTGATAATATAGGATAAACATACTAAAATCTGTACACCTAAAGAAGCTAAGCAAGAAGGAGGGCCCTGGGTAAGATGTTCATTCCTCACTCAGAAAGACAAATAGGATGGACATTGGAAAAAGGAGAAAACAGGAAACAAGACAGGAGCTTACCAAAGAGGGCTCTGAAAGACTCTAACCAGCAGTGTATCAAAGCAGATGCTGAGACCCATTATTAAACTTTGGGCATAGTGCAGGGAATCTTATGAAAGAAGGGGGAGGTAGAGGGACCTGCAGAGGAAAGGAGCTCCACAAGGAGAGCAACAGAACCAAAATATCTGAGCACAGGGGTCTTTTCTGAGACTGATACTCCAACCAAGGACCATTCATGGATATAATCAAGAATCCCTGCTCGGATATAGCCCATGGCAGCTCAGTAAAAAAGTGGTTTCCCTAGTAATGGGAACATGGACTGTCTCTGACATGAACTCAGTGGCGGGTTCTTTGACCTCCTCCCTCCTCGAGGGAGGAGCAGCTTTACTAGGACACAGAAGAGGACATTGCAGCCAGTCCTGATAAGACCTGATGAGCTAGGGTCAGATGAAAGGGAAGGAGGACCTCCACTATCAGTGGACTTAGAGAGGGGTAGGGAGGAGATGAATGAGGGAGTTTAAGACTGGGAGGGAATGAAGGAGGGAGCTATCACTGGGATACAAGGTAAATAAGTTGTAATTAATATAAAAATTAAAAATTAAAAAAGAAACTCTTACAAGGAAACCTATTGTTTTTTACAATTAATATGTATTATAAAAATACATGGAAAAAAGAATTAGCCATATCATGCATGCTACTGTGCCTAAATGACCAATCACTGACAATGGAGTCATTAACTTAATGGCCAACATGATGACAAGTTCTCCTCCATTCTAACTACATATATATTTTGTTTTTTAATACTTATTTGTTTATTAATTAAATTTTATTCACTTTATATCCCAACTGTAGCCCGCTCCCTTTTCCCCTTCCAATCCCATTCTACATCCCTCTTCTCTACCCATGCTCCTCTCCCAGTCCACTGATAGGGGAGGTCCTTCTCCCCTTCTATCTGAGCCTAGCCTATCAGGAGTAGCTGCATGTCTTCCTCTGTGTCCAGGTAAGGCTGCTCCTCCCTCAGGGGGAGGTGATCAAAGAGCCAGCCACTGAGTTCATGTCAGAGACAGTCCCTGTTCCCATTCTTCGGGACCCACTTGGACGTTGAGCTGTCATGGGAAATATCTGTTGCAGGGGTTCTAGGTTATCTCCATGCATGGTTCTTATTTGGAGTATCAGTCTCAGAAAAGACCTTGGGGCCCAAATTTTTTGGTTCTGTTGCTCTCCTTGTGGAGCTCCTGTCCCCTCTTGGTCTTTCTATCTCCCCTTTTTTTCATAACATTCCCTGCACTCTGCCCAACCTTTGGTTATGAGTCTCAGCATCTGCTTTGATACACTCCTAGGTAGAGTTTTTCAGAAACTTTCTGTGGTAGGCTCTTGTCCTGTTCCCTGTTTTCTCTTTCTTCCAATGTCCATCCCATTTGCCTTTCTGGGTGAGGATTGATCATCTTACGCAGTGTCCTCCTTCTTGAATAGCGTCTTTAAGTGTACTGATTTTAGTATGTTTATTCTATATTACATGTCTAATATCCACTTACAAGTGAGTATATTCCATGTGTGTCTTTCTGCTTCTGGGATATCTCACTTAGCATGATCATTTTTCATTCCCACCATTTGCCTGTAAAATTCATGATTTCCTTTTTTTTTTTTTATCAGCTGAGTAGTATTTCATTGTGAAAATGTACCACAAGTTCTGTATCCATTCCTCAACAGAGGGATATCTGGGTTGTTTACAGCTTCTTGCTATTACAAATAAAGCTGCTACAATCACGGTTGTGCAAATGCCTAGTTGTATTCTTGAGCATATTTTAGATGTATGCTTAGGAGTGGTATAGCTGGATCTTGAGGAAGCACTATTCCTAATTGTCTAAGAAAGAGCCAGATTGATTTCAAAAGTGGTTGTACAAATTTACATTCCTACCAGCGATGGAGTAGGGTTCCTCTTTCTCTACATCCTCTCCAGCCTGTGTTGTCACTTGAGTTTTTGATCAGATGGAAAGATCTCCCATGCTCATGGCTTGACAGGATTAACATAGTAAAAATGGACATCCTACCAAAAGCAATCTACAAATTTATTGCAATTCCCATCAAATTACCAACACAATTCTTTACAGACCTTGAAAGAAAAATTCTCACCTTCACATGGAATAACAAGTAACTCAGAATTGCTAAAACAATCTTCCACAATAAAAGATCTTCTGGAGGTATCTCAATCCCTGATCTCAAGCTGTACTATAGAGCAACAGTAGTAAAAACTGCATGGTACTGGCATAGAAACAGAATGGTGAATCAATGGAATAAAAAAGAAGACCTATAAATAAACTCCCACACTTAAGGTCACCTGATTTTTAACAAAGATGCCAAAACCTTACAATGGATAAAAGACAGCATCTTCAAAAAATGGTTCTGGTCTAACTAGATATCTACATGTAGAAAAATGAATGTAAATCCATACTTATCACCCTGCACAAAACTAAAGTCCAAGTGGATCAAAGACCTCAACATAAAACCAGACACACTAAACTTGTTAGAAGAAAAACTGGTGAAGAGCCTAGAACTCATTGGCATAGGAGACAACTTTATGAACAGAATACCAACAGCACAGGCTCTAAGATCAACAATCAATAAATGAGACCTTATGAAACTGAAAAGCTTCTAAAGCAAAAGGCACTGTCATTGGAACAAAACGACAGACTATAGACTGGGAAAGGATCTTCAACAACCTTATATCTGAGTGAGGGCTAATATCCAGAATATAAAAAGAACTCAAGTTAAATAGCAACAAATAAAATAATACAATTAAAATGTGGGGTAAAGAGCTAAAGAGAATTCTCTGTAGAGGAATATACGGAATATAAAATGGCAGAGAAACACTTAAAGAAATGTTCATCCTCCTTAGCTATCAGGGAGATGCAAATAAAAAAGACCCTTAGATTTCATGTTACAGCCATCAGAATGGCTAAGATAAACAACTGACTACATATTATTAAATATAATATTAAGCATTAGTATACGGCAGGGATAATCCTAGTGGGCATCTTTGATTTGTAGTAAATATTGGGGAGGGATAGATATTTAATGTCAACTATGGTTAGTATACACTTGACCAAGCAGCTGGTCAGTGATAGAACCCAGTCATTTGTTAATTCTTCTAAGATCCTGATTTTTTTAAAATTTTTATTGTGCCATGTTGTGTGAGACTGTGATACCCTCAGGCATTCATAACAAGTTAATTATTGGGCATATTTTTCAACAGCAGAGCAAATTTTGTTCATTCGTTTTCTAGGAGTTGAATATAATCTGAGGCAAAACATGCAACTTCAGATACAAGTACTGAGACTTTTTTTTTTTTGGTCTTTTCCCCTGCATGCCCAGTAGCTGCTGAGTGTTCAGCATCAGTTGTGAGAAGTTAAGCTGAATAAACTAGAGGAAAACCTACTGAAGAAAGCAAGCTCAGCTTTAAAAAAATGCTAAGGTTGCTGACTCAAGGGCCCAGGACAACTTAATAAAATTGAGTTGAAGAAAACCAACCAAACACTCCAAACTGCTATTCTGGGGCTCACCAAAACAACACAAATCAAAAGAGTAATTATTCAACTACTAGTAGTAGCTGGATTTTGTGATTTCAGCTTAGTTAAACCAAGTCTCCCATATGCCTCCTCCCTTCTCCCCAAGTACACCTTACTGCTACTTGCCAGAGGGCCAAATGATATCTTTTTTGTCTCTAGACTGCACTTCACTGTGAATTTACCCATAGGGATATTCAAACATATTTTCATGCTTAATACTTAACTCAGAGAATATACCTTTTCTTTTTAAAACATCAAGGGGATCAATATTCGAGCCTGGTAGACAAAGCCTTTTCCATATGACCCCTGCCCTAGTACCCTTTTCATTTTCTCTATTGTAACATGAGTTCTTGGCAAACAGTAGGGCTAAAAGTCTCCTAAAAAAATCATGACTGTTTAAGGAAGATTAGGAGTGAAGGTGGAGGGGAGGAGGTCATCTCTGGATTGAAGGCTGATAAGAATCAAGAACCATTTGGCAACTAAGTATTTTGATAATATGATCAGCAGAAGTAAAGCAACGATCACTGTTATCACTGTGGAAGCAGTGTGTATTGATCTGAAAGGGGGTCATATACACACTTTGCTGTTGCTCAGTGTCTTATCCCAGTCTGATTATTGTTTATATGTTTATATACATTGTTTAAACAAAGTTTATATTCCTTATGTGTTGTTTGTAAACAGGCCATCAAAACCACTAGGCTAGACAACTTAGTAGATAGAAGAAGTTTATTGGGGACTAAACTGCAGAATAGAGAACAGCAGCTCAGTAGAAAAGCAAGCGGACTTGATAAGATAGTCTTTGAGGTAATACAGGCTGTTTTGGTTAATTGGGAACTAGATGCACTTTGCCCATAGTAGTGGACTAGTGGGGGCAGAAAAAGGAAGCAGTTGTTTTCTCGAAAATCAGAAACCTGAATTACAAGGTTTCCGAGAAATGCTGTTTATGTCTCTGGTTACCAAGTAAAAGTGTTTCTGTTTACCCAGTAAAATATGGCTTGCATTGGATATAGGCTGTTATTTTAGGAAACTGTCAGCAGCACTTCCATTTTGGGGCTGGCTTTGTTACCTAACAGTGTATATTTCAACTTACTTGGGAGCATTCCAAATATCAAGTTTGTTTCCCTTTTTTACAGGTTGTTGTGGCCACCTTCTCAAAATCTCCATAATACAGAAGTAAAGAAAATATTGGAGACACATTTAATAATGGCCCCTCCTAGATTATTATAATTTATTTCTAGTTGTCTATGAAAATATATCATATTTCATATTGAAAACACAGTTTGTTTTGAAAAATTAAGTGTGTCTTACTACAGAGGAAACCTTGAAATGCCCAATCCTGGAAATATAGATGAAAGCATCAAACTTAGACATATTTGTTCCCTCTGGTTCACAATGGTCCCAAGATACACACACAACATATGCTTGTCTACTGCATCATCTGTGATTTTACTCACATCTTTTGCCTTCTGGTTCCTAGCAAAATCTGAGTCTTGGAACTTTTCCTAGTTAAATAGATTACTGTCGATGGACCATCAGAATGATTGGAACAGTAGACAGATATGAAATATTACAGACATGGTAAATCTGTATCCACAGCTGTTCAACTCTATATCTGAAGCAAGAAAGCAGACAGATAAAGCATATGAATCAGTAAAATGAGTTACAGTGTATGAGGGTAAGTCTGCATGTATCATTTTGAAGGGATGGAAATATGCCTAAAAATGATAAATCATATTTCTGGACATGTATGTGAGGCTGTTTCCAAAAAGAAGTGGAATAACATTCATCAGACTTAGTGGGTAAGAACTGCCCTAATTGTGGGTAGCATTGTCTAATAGGCTGGGGACTGGATGGAACAAAAAGCAGAAGAGAAGATCTCGTGAATGCATACCAAACACACGGGCAGGTATATCCATGCTGCTGCCATTACACTCCAAACACTTCAATTTTCAATGCAGATTTAAAACTTTGTTGACACTGGTGAGTGTCAATCTTTAACCTTTGACTCTAGCTTCATCATAGAACCTTTTGGTTCTGAGATTTTCAGCTTTTGGACTGAATAGCTAGCTATTGATTTTTGTGGCTCTCTGGCTTACACACAGCTATTGCAATTGCAGAACTTCTCTGTATCTGATATAAATCAATCTAATGAATCCTTCCCTATAATTAACTATTTCTTATACCAGTCTATTACTCTGGAGAACACTGACTAATACCCAATATACTTTTCTTCATACAAAAAAAAAAAAAAAGATGATAGACAGGATTTACCCATAAAACTAGTGCTAACTTGAAGTCTATTCTTGCCATTTGAGCCAATGGTTATTTTTTTACTTTTGATTCTGGCATATAAAATGGTAGTCATAATACTTGCTTTGTATGTGAAGTTCAAAATCAAATATCACCATGTGAAAAAAAAACACTTATTTAAATATGAAGCAATGAATATTTATGTGATATTGTTATCTTATTATATATTTGGAAGCTAGACTGGTCATCTTTCTGAAACAGAATTATGGATAGAAATGTGAAATCATGCCTGGTACTAGACTAGAAACCTAACAAAATTCCCAGGGCTAGTGAGGATAGGAATATTATAAAGAATCCACACTGCCATTTTGCAATACCAGCATATTACATTTAAATCTTATCACTATACTCAAAGATAAGTGCAACTGCCACTTCTCACCAAAGAAGCTTCTTTCTTCTGTAAATGGAAACCATCACAAAAAACCACAACTGGGTGGATACAATGCAAAACAATAGATCATGGCTAGCCCAGACTCAGTGGATACATCCATATTGCAGCTCCTGTACCAATTTCTCAGAAAGCACCAGAGACAGGTGCCAGAAAGATTGTAAAAGGTATTATGCCAGGAAGACTGGAACAATAACAATATCATTAGATATGTTAACAGGGAATGGAATTTAGGGGTGCAGTGCCACCCCTAAATAAAACACTACAGGCAACTAATTACTGTGGGAAAGATAATTAGCCTCTCTGAAGAATGAAACCCTTTACTAGTTATCCAATACAAAATGGTCAGCCTTGAAACTGTATACAACAAAAAAATGGACTCAACAGTTTATATTTTATTGCATACATGTACATATATCAATATATAACAATAATAATCAAAGAGAAAAAGCTATCAACTTGAGAATAAAAGTGCATGAGAGGAGTTGGAGGTTGGAAGTCTAGGAAGAGCTGTAGAGAGAAAAGTGAAGGGAAGAAAAGGAGGAAAGTGATGTAATTCTCTCAATTAAAAATACATCACCATCCTTGATTTCAAGCTGTACTACAGAATATAGTGATAAAAAACACGCAGTGTTGGAATAAAAATAGACATGATGATCAATGGAATCAATTTGAGGACCCAGAAGTAGAGCCACATACCTATGAACAACTGATTTTTGACAAAGCCAAATGTATACAATGGGAAAAAAGCACCTTTAACAAATGGTGCTGGTCTAACTTTAGGTCTGCATGTACAAAAATGTAAATAGATCCATATCTAACAACCTGCACAAAACTCAAGCACAAGTGGATCACAGACCTCAACTTGAAACAAATGCATTGAACCTAATAGAAGAGAGAGTGGAGAATAGCCTTGAACAGACTCACACAGGAGACACCTTCCAAAACAATACACCAATAGCACAGGCACTAAGTCCAACAATTAATAAACGAAACCTCATGAACTTTAAAAGCTTCTGTAAAGCAAAGGCCATTATCAAAATGGCAATCTACCGAATGGGAAAAAAATCTACAGCAACCTCCACATTTGACAGAGGGCTGCTTTCTAAAATATATAAAAAAACTCAAGTAACTAGAAATCAACACACTAAATAATTCAAATAAAATTAGGGTACATATCTAAACTGAAAATTCTCAAAATAGGAATTTCTAATGGCTGAGAAACACTTAAAGAGATGATCAACATCCTTAGTCATCAGGAAAATGAAAATCAAAATGAGTCTGAGATTTCACCTTACACCTATTAGAATGGCTGATATCAAAAACTTAATTGACAGCTAATGCTGGTGAGGATGTGGAGCAAGGGGAAAACTCTTCCATTGCTGGTGGGAGTGAAAAATTGTACAGCAACTTTGGAAATCAATCTCATGGTTTCTCAGAAAATTGGTAATAGTTCTACCTTAAGACCCAGCTATACCACTCCAGGGCATATACGCAAGGAATGCTTCACCATACCCTAAAGATACCTGTTCAACTATGTTCATAACAGCTTTATTCATAATAGCCAAAATCTGGAAACAGTGTAGATTTTCCTCAACCTAAGAATGAATAAAGACAATGTGGCACATTTATACAATAAAGTATTACCCAGCTGTTATTTTAAAAAATCATGAAATTTGCAGGCAAATGGATGGAACTAGAAAAGATCATCATGAGTGAGGTAACCCAGACCCAGAAAGACACACATGGTATATACTCACTTATAAGTGGAGATTAGCTGTAAGGTAAATGACAATCATGCTACAATCCACAGAGCCAGAGAAGCTAAATAACAAAGAAGGCTCAAGGAGTGGTGGTGGTGCATGAACCTCCCTGAGAAGAGAAAACAAAATAGATATTTTGTGGGGGAGGGAGGTGGGAGGAGTGGGAACAGGGAGCATCAGCTGGGGGAGGGTGGAGGGAGAGAGTACTGAGAGAGAGAAATGTAATTTGGGGGCATCCAGTGTATGACCTAGAAACCTAGTGCAATAGAAACTCCCAGAGATCTATGAATGTGACCCTAACTAAGATTCCTAGCAATGGAGGATAAGGAGCAACAACTGGCCATCATCTTCTGTAACCAGGTAAAGCTTCCAGAAAAAGAATTGGGACACCAACCCAGCCACAAAAGCTTCAACCTACAAATTGTCCTCCTTTCAAGATGCATTGGAATATAGGTGGCACAGAAATTGTGGGAGAGACAAACTAATGACTAGTTCAGCTTTAGACTTATGTCACAAGAGGGAGTCCATTCCTGACACTGCCTTTGAGGGGCAGGACCCAGAGGCTGGATAACCTAGGGTAGAATCAAACACGACTGGGGGAAAAATTAGTCAGTGAAATGGTTCTTAATGATACTCTGATAAACTCATAGATCAGTGTCTAGCCCAATTGTCATCAAAAAGGCGTCATCCAGCAGCTGATGGAAAACGATGCAGAGACCCACCCACATCCAAACATTAGGTGGAGCTTGCAGAATCCCATGGAAGAGAGGAAGAAAGAATTGTAGGAGCCAGAGTGGTCAAGGACACCAAAAAAAAAAAAAAAAAAATCCAACAGAAGCTGAGCACAGTGCTGCACACCTATAATCCCAGTATTGGGGAGGCAAAGGCAGATAGATTTCTATGAGTTCTAGGCCAGCCTCATCTACAGAGTGAGTTCAGAACAGCCAAAGCTACACAGAGAAGCCCAGTCTAGAAAAACCAACACAAACAAGTAAACAAGAACAAAAAAACAAACAACCTCCCCCCACAGAATTAACTAAGGTGGGCTCATAGAGTCTGACCTAGGCCCTCTGCATATATGTCAGGCAGCTTGGTCTTTTTAATAGCACTAACAGAGGGAATGAGGGCTGTCTCTGACTCTTCTGTCTGCTTTTGGGAGACTTTTTCTCCTCCTGGATTGCCTTGCCAGTTTTAATATGGGGGCTTGTGCCTGGTCCCATTGCAACTTGATTTGCCAAGTTTGGTTGATATCCCTGGGAATCCGGATCTTTCCTGAAGAGAAACAGAGGAAGAATGGCACCAGTGGATGGGGAAAATGACTAGGAGGAGAGAAGGGAAGAGAAATTTTGGTCAGGATATAATATATGAGAGAATTAAAACAAAACAAAACAAAACAGAGGTGCACTCCTCAACACAATTTAAAATGAAAATTTAGAAGCAAAAGTTAGCCACACCAAAAAATTGTCAAAAAATTAAAAATGAGTAAACAAAAAATGTTTAAAAATATATAAAGTATTTTATTGTTGTTGCTGCTTGTTTGTTTGTTTGTTTGTTTGTAAAGATATGTGCCTCAAGATTTTCCTTTCAGGAAAGTTTTGGTATACAGTGGTAGAGAGCATAGTTTGCAAGTGGCAGCCAGGTGGCCACTCCTTCAAGATCAGACATATCTGCTAGCTTCTACTTCAGTGAAGGCTACTCATTTCCTAGGGCAGTTCTCTGATGACAGAGTAGGACTAAAGTATGAAAAAAAATCTCGCTCTGTGTTCAAAATCCCTGAATAAAATATGCCTTTGCTTTCTATGGATCTAGAAGAAAAGAGGGGCTGAGGTGGATGTAGCTAAACCTGGGAAAATGTAGTTTCTGTAAAGGAGGGAGGGATTAGTGTTTGGAATGCTTGGTATATAAGTTATAAAACATGCCAGTCCATACAGTAATAATACAACCATGTTCTCCAAAGGCAGCAGCACAACCATGAAATTCAGAAGGCTGAACCTGAAAAGTTAGAGTAGTCATGGCAGCACCAGGCCTATTGTCCCTTTTTCATGAAAACACAGGTTTAGAACACAGGTTTAGAACACAGATAGTAAATTAGAACTCTGATGTTGCTGACAGTCAGAATAAATTTAAAGTTTGAAAAATTAAATATGGCATCCCTTGTGCATTGTAGCTACTGAATATAGTACAATCTACTACAATTAGCTACTTTGAAACAGTTTATGAATGCCATGGCAAATATTGATTGTGAACTTCATAGGATCTAAAATCACCATATAAACACACAACTAGATGTCACTATGAAGATGTTTTCAGAAAGGTATAACAAAACAAGGAAGACTCACCATGAATATAGGCCAGTAACAATCCCTGCGCTGTAATCCCAGTTGAGGAAAAAGAAGACAATGAGATGAGAAAAACAGCATTGATCTCTTTCTCGTCTCTAATTACAAATACAATGTGATCTGCTGTTTCATGCTCTTGCCACTATGACTTCCTAGACATGATGGACTGTACCTTCAACACGTCACCATCTATTCTTCAAGTTGCTATTAGCTATGCTGTCACAATGATGAGAAATGTGCCTAAAACAATAGACAAATTAAACTGAAAAATTTTGAGAATATAAACATAAACAAAGGTTTAATTTTGGAATATAAAAAGAACTAAAGAAGTTAAAAAGCAATAAATCAAGTAATCCAATTTAAAAAGTGGGTATGGTGCTAAACAGAGAATTCTCTGTAGAGGAATATGGAATGGCAGAGATACACTTAAAGAGATGTTCAACATCCTTAGCCATCAGGGAGATACAAATCAAAACGACCCTGAGATTTCACCTTACCCCCATCAGAATGGTTAAGATAAAAAATTTAAGTGAAAACACATGATGCAGAGGCTGTGGAGAAAGGAGAACCCTACTCCATTGCTGGTGGGAATGTCAACTTGTACAAACATTTGGAAATCAATCTGGAGCTTTCTCAGACAATTAGGAATAGTGCTTCCTCAACATCCAGCTATACCACTGCTAGGCATATATCCAAAAGGTGCTCAAGTATAAGGCAAGGACTTTTGCTCAACCATGTTCTTAGCAGCTTTATTTATAATAGCCAGAACCTGAAAACAACCCAGATGTCCCACAGTTGAGGAATGGATACAGAAATTGTGGTACTTTTAACAATGGAATACTACTCTGCAATTAAAAACAAAGAAATCATGAAATTTGCAGGCAAATGGCAGGATTTAGAAAAAATCATCCTGAGTGAGGTATTCCAGAAGCAGAAAGACACACATGGTATGTACTCATAAGTAGATATTAGACATATAATATAGGATAAACATACTAAAATCTGTACACCTAAAGAAAACAAACAAGAAAGAGAACCCAGGATAAGATGATCAATCCTCACTTAGAAAGACAAATGGGATGGATATTGGAAGTAGGAGAAAACAAGTAACAAGACAGGAGCCTACCACAGAGGGCCTCTGAAAGACTCTATCTAGCAGTGTATGAAAGCAGATGCTGAGATTCATAATCAAAACTTGGGCAGAGTGCAGTGAATCATATGAAGGAAGGGAAAGTTATAAACACCTGGAGAGGACAGGAGCTCCACAAGGACCAAATATATCTGGGCACAGGGGTCTTTTCTGAGACTTTTTTACAACCAAGGACTATGCATGGATATAATGTAGAACCCCTGCTTGATGTACCCCATAGCAGCTCAGTATACAAGTGGGTAACCTAGTAAGGGGAAGGGGGAATGTTTCTTACATGCACTCAATGGCTGGTTCTTTGACCTCCCTACTCCCGATGGAGGAGCAGGCTTGCTAGGACACAAAGTAGGTCATTGCACCAATCCTGAAGAGACCTGATAAGCTAGGATGGAAGGGGAGGAGGACCTCCCCTATCAGTGGACTTAGAGAGGGGCAGGGAGGAGATGAGGGAGGGAGGGTGGGATTGGGAAGGAATAAGTGAGGGGGCTACAGCTGGGATACAAAGTAAATAAACTATAACGAATATAAAAAAAATTAAAAACTCAAAAAAAAAAGAATGTAGATAAAAAAAAACAAAAAACAAAGGTTTAAATCAGTACTTAATTTGGAAAAATCAATTAAACTCCTACATCATTCTCAGAATTCTGTTGGCACAAAATGATTAACAAGGGAGATATTGGAGGTGGGGCAAGATGGCGGCGCCAGGAGGACTCTCATTCTGAGGAGCGGCACAGCAGGATTGTCACAGTGACCAGCAATCAGAACTCGCGGCCATAAAACACAAGTGATTGTGTTTCACAGGTGAGAGGATACCCCACGGTGGGTGATTCAATCAGCTTTAACTCACCCCGCTAAAAAGCGAAAGAAATCCTGGTTCCTCCAGGTGCTTGGTCGCCAGCCCAGAGCTACACACCAGTATGATCTGGTCACTGTCCCAGACTGAACTGTGGGCCCAGAACACCACAGACTGGATTTTCCAGTCGAGAGATAACCCCACAGAGCAGGAAACAATTGGGACCGACCTTAGGTTACCCAGACATCCCCTGGAAAAGACTCGGGTTCTGCAGGCGCCCCAGGAACCAGCCCAGAGCCAGAGCCGGGAACCCAGGCGCCTGCACAGAGACCTGCCTGTGTGCCTGATTCGCCTCCTCAGATAGAACTGTGGGCACCAGGGCAACAGGCCACCAGAGACTGCGTTTCACTGTCAGGTGCAAACCAACAGGGAGGGAAAAGGCTGGTCTGATCTCAGAGCGCTCAGCCGACACCCCCACCCCGAAAAGGTCTTGGGAAAAATAACCCAGTTTAGGCAGCCACCAAGGCTCCCAAAGGCCAGAAAGGCGGAGCCACAAGAGGGCATCTGTGCCTGTGGGTTCTACTCGCCACCCCAGACAGATCAGCTGTCCCCAAAGCAAAGACTAGGTGTCTCTAGCAAGAGGAAACCCCCAGTGGAAGGGATCATCAGGTCTAACGCTCAGGACACCCAACACCAAAAGACTTCCTGGATTCACGCAGACTCTAGGCTCTAATGCAGGCAGGAGCACTGTGCTCAGCTGCCATTATTGAGTACCCTAGGGCACTGGGGCACACAGCTGCATCCTCAGACCTACAAAAGCCAGAAAGCCATTACAGCAGCCCTCAGATACTGTGCCAAGGATCAACCAGTTATCCCTAGCTAGACTGACAAAACTGTGGGAATCCCTGGTCCGTCTGGACCAGAGCAGTGCCTGCAGCTGCCATCCCAGACAGGGACACACAGCTTCTGGTCCAGAGTGAGGCACCCAGCCTCCAGACCAGAGCAGTGCCCCCAGGCGCCAACTCAACCTAGGTGCATATTCTGCAGGCCCAGAGCAGAGCACTCAGCCTCTGGCCCAGAGACTTGCTGGGCGCACCTCTCACTTTCCCGGATAGAATTCTGTGCCCCAGGATAACAGACTGAGTTTCCCTGTTGGGAGAAAACCCCACAGCTAGGGAATCAGCAGGTTCTTCAAGAGGACTGTACCTGGAAATTTAGTGAGCAGCAGCATACTAAATTTATAACGAGAAACCCAGCAGTGGGGCAGCTGTCTTGAGAACTTCTATGGGTAAGAGGAGATCCCCCCTCTGCCTAACAAAGACCACAGCTACTACTCAGGGCTATAAATCTGAGGTGAGCAGTGGCAATTCCTGAGCAACACTGGCCATACAGTGACCATACACAAAAAGCAGAGGAGGACTCCTTCAGCAAAAGTCATCTTCTAGCCAAGGAGACTCTCCCGACCTCAGGACTACAGGAAGCACAGAAACTAACAGCCAACACCTAAATCAGCCCAATGGGTAGAGGTCAGCATAAAAGCTCAACCAAAAAAAGACAGAGCAATATGGCATCGCCAGAACCCAGCCATCCAGGGGCGAACAGCCCTGGACAAAGCAGCATAATAGAAAATCAAGAAGATGACCTTACATCTATGCTGATGAAGAGAATAATAGAGGAAACAAATAAAATACGTAAAGAATTAGAGGAAGATAAAACCAAACAGATCATGGCTATCCATAAAGAAATGAAGGAATTTAAAGACAAGCAGATTAGGGCCATCTGTGAAGAAATACGGGAAGAGGCAGCCAAACAGCTTGGGGCCTTCAGAGAAGAAATAATTAAATCACTGAAAGAAATAAAAGGAACAGAGTTGAAGGAACTCAAAGAAAAAGAGGAAAATACAATCAGACAGGTGAAGGAAGTAAACAAAACAACTCAAGATCTGAAGATAGGACTGAAAAAATTAAAGAAAACACAAATGGAGGAAATAATGGAGAAGAAGAATTTAGGGAAGAAAACAGGAACTACAGAGGTAAGCATAACCAACAGAATACAAGAAATGGAAGAAAGAATCTCAGGTGTAGAAGATACAATGGAAGAAATCTATGTATCTGTCAAAGAAAATGTTAAATCCAAAATATTCCTGACAGAGACCGTCCAAGAAATCCAAGACAATATGAAAGACAAAACCGAAGAATAATAGGTATAGAGGAAAAAGAAGACTCCCTTCTCCAAGGCCCAGAAAATATTTTCAACAAAATCATTGAAGAAAATTTCCCCAACTTAAAGGAGAAGGAAATAAGAATACATGAGGCCTACAGAACATCCAACAAATTTGACCAGAAAAGAAAATCCTCCTGCCACATAATAATCAAAACAGTAAGTATACAGAACAAAGAAAAAATACTAAAAGCTGCAAGGGAAAAATGCCAAGTAACATATAATGGCAAACCCATTAGAATCACACCTGACTTTTCAACAGAAACTATGAAAACCAGAAGGGCCTGGACAGATATCATGTAGACCCTAAGAGAACAGAGATGTCAGCCCAGGCTACTATACCCTGCAAAACTCTCAGTCCTCATAGATGGAGAAAACAAGATATTCAATGACAAAAAGAAATTTCAGCAATACATACACACAAATCCAGCATTACAGAAAACACTGGAAGGGAAAATACAACCCAAGAAAATTAGCTTCTGTCAAGAAAACACAGGAAATAATTAACCTTACTACAGTAAAACAAAAAGCAACCAAGCACACAACCTTATGAACACAGCCAACATCAAAATCAAAGGATCTAACAGCCACTGATCATTAATCTCTCTCAACATCAATGGACTCAACTCTCCAGTAAAAAGACACAGATTAACAGAATGGATATGTAAACAAAACCCAACAATCTGTTGCATACAAGCAACACACTTAAGGCACAAAGATAGATATTACCTGAGAGTAAAAGGTTGGAAGACGACTTTCCAAGCAAATGGACCCAAGAAAGAAGCAGGAGTAGCCATTCTAATATCTGATAAAATAAACTTTTAACCAAAATTAATAAAAAGAGATGGGGAAGGACACTTCATACTCATCAAGGGAAAATTCCACCAGGAAGACATCACAATCCTGAACATCTATGCCCCAAATACAAGAGCAACCACATTTGTAAAAGTAACATTGATAAAATGTAAAGCACATATAGATCCCCACACATTAATAGTGGGAGACTTCATTACCCCACTCTCAACAAAGAACAGGTCAACAAAACAGAATTAAACAAAGAAACAATATCTCTGACAGAGGTCATGAATCAAATGGACCTCACAGACATTTACAGAATTTTACACCCAAACAGAAAAGAATTTACCTTCTTAGCACCTCATGAAACCTTCTCCAAAATAGACCATATAGTTGTATCCTGTCTGAATACCATGGAATAAAGCTGGACTTCAACAACAACAGAAATAGAAAAAAGCCTACACACACATGGAAACTGAAAAACTTGTTACTAAATGACAGCTGGGTCAGGGAAGAAATAAAGAAAGAAATTAAAGTCTTCCTAGAACTCAATGAAAATGAAGACACAACATAAGCAAACTTGTGGGACACAATGAAAGCAGTGCTACGAAGAAATTCATAGCACTAAGTGCCTTCAAGAAGAAATTCGAGACAGCTCATTCAAGCAACTTAATGGCCCACTTAAAAACCCTAGAAAAAGAAGAAGCAGACACACCAAAAAGGAGTAGACGGCTGGAAATAATCAAACTCAGGGCTGAAATCAATCAATTAGAAACAAATAAAACAATTCAAAGAATCAATGAAACCAAGAGCTGGTTCTTTGAGAAAATCAACAAGATTAACAAACTCTTAGCCAAACTAACTAAAAGGTAGAGAGACACCACCCAAATCAACAAAATCAGAAATGAAAAGGGGGACATAACCACAGACACTGAGGAAATCCAAACAATCATTAGGACTTACTTCAAAAGTCTATATGCCACAAAATTTGAAAATCTAAATGAAATGGACAATTTTCTTGATCGATTTGACTTACCAAAGCTGAATCAGGACCAGGTAAATCAATTAAATAGTCCTATATCCCCCAAAGAAATAGAAGCAGTCATCAAAAGTCTCCCATCCAAAAAAAGCCCAGGACCAGATGGCTTCAGCAAAGAATTCTACCATATCTTCAAAGAAGAGCTCACTCCAATTCTCTTCAAACTATTCCACAAAATAGAAACAGAAGGAATATTACCAAACTCATTCTATGAAGCCACAGTCACCTTGGTACCTAAACCTCACAAAGATTCAACAAAGAAAGAGAATTTCAGGCCAATCTCCCTTATGAACATTGATGCAAAAATACTTAACAAAATACTTGCAAAGCGAATACAAGAACACATCAAATATATTATCCACTATGACCAAGTAGGCTTCATCCCAGGTATGCAGGGGTGGTTCAATATATGGAAATCCATCAATGTGATCCACCATATTAACAAACTGAAAGAAAAAAAAACATGATAATCTCCCTAGATGTTGAAAAAGCATTTGACAAAATCCAACATCCATTCATATTTAAAGTACTGGAGAGATCAGGGATACAAGGCACATATCTAAACATAGTAAAGGCTATATACAGCAAGCCTATAGCCAACATCAAACTGAACGGAGAGAATCTTAAAGCAATCCCACTGAAATCAGGGACAAGACAAGGCTACCCACTCTCTCTGTATCTCTTCAACATAGTGCTGGAAGTCCTTGCTAGACCAATAAGACAGTTGAAGGAGATCAAGGGGATACAGATGGGAAAGGAAGAAGTCAAATTATCACTATTTACAGATGATATGATAGTATATATGAGTCACCCCAAAAACTCTACCAGGGAACTCCTATAGCTGATAAACACCTTCAGCAAAGTGGCTGGATACAAAATTAACTCAAAAAAATCAGTAGCACTCCTGCATACAAAAGACAAAAGGGCCGAGTAAGAAATTAGAGAAACAACACCATTCACAATAGCCACAAATGACATAAAGTACCTTGGTGTAACCCTAACCAAGCAAGTCAAAGACTTGTAGGAAAAAAATTTCAAGTCTCTGAAGAAAGAATTAGAGGAAGATATGAGAAGATGGAAAGATCTCCCATGCTCATGGCTTGGCAGGATTAACATAGTAAAAATGGCCATCTTACCAAAAGCAATCTACAGATTTAATGCAATTCCCATCAAATTGCCAACACAATTCTTTACAGACCTGGAAAGAAAATTTCTCAACTTAGTATGGAATAACAAGAAACCCAGAATTTCTAAAACATTCCTCAACAATAAAAGATCTTCTGGAGGTATCTCCATCCCTTCTCTCAAGCTGTACTATAGAGCAACAGTTATAAAAACTGCATGGTACTGGCATAGAAACAGAATGGTGGATCAGAAGACCCAGAAATAAACCCACACACTTACGGACACCTGATTTTTGACAAAGATGCCAAAACCATACAATGGAAAAAAGATAGCATCTTCAACAAATGGTGCTGGTCCACCTGGATGTGTACATGTAGAAAAATGAAAATAGATCCATACTTATCACCCTGCACAAAACTGAAGTCCAAGTGGATCAAAGACCTCAACATAGAACCAGACACATTAAATCGGCTAGAAAAAAAGTGGGGAATACCCTAGAACTCATTGGTACAGGAGAAAACTTCCTGAACAGAACACCAACAGCACAGGCTCTAAGAGCAACAATCAATAAATGGGACCACCTTTGTTCTGTAAAGCAAAGGACACCATCATCAAAACAAAGCGACTGCCTACAGATTGGGAAAGAATCTTCACCAACCCTTTATCTGACAGAGGACTCATATCCAGTATATATAAAGAACTAAGTAAGCTGAAAAGCAGCAAACCATGTAATTCACTTAAAAAATGGGGAACAGAGCTAAAGAGAGATTTCTTTGTAGAGGACTATCGAATGGCAGAGAAGCACTTAAAGAAATGCTCAACCTCATTAGCCATTAGGGAAATGCAAATCAAAACAACCCTGAGATTTCACCTTACAGCCATCAGAATGGCCAAGATGAAAAACTCAAGGGACAACACATGCTGGAGAGGTTTGGAGAAAGGGGAACCCTTCTCTACTTCTGGTGGGAATGTAAACTTGTACAACCACTCTGGAAATCAATTTTGTCCTTTCTCAGACAACTAGGAATAGTGCTTCCTCAAGATCCAGCCATACCACTCCTAGGCATATACCCAAAAGAGACTCAAGTACACAAAAAGGACATTTGCTCAACCATGTTTGTAGCAGCTTATTTGTAATAGCCAGAAGCTGGAAACAACCCAGATGCCCCTCAACTGAGGAATGGATGTAGAAACTGTGGTACATCTATACAATGGAGTATTACTCAGCAATGAAAAATAAGGAAATCATGAAATTTGCAGGTAAATGGTGGGACCTGGAAAGGATCATCCTGAGTGAGTTGTCCCAGAAGCAAAAAGACACACATGGTATATACTCACTCATATAAATATACAACATAGAATAAACCCACTAAAATCTGTACATCTAAACAAACTAAGCAAAAGAGAGGACCCTAACTCAAATGTTCAATCCCCATCCTGAAAGGCAATGAGGATGGACATCAGAAGAAAAAGAAAATAGGAAACAGAGGGCTACAGAGGGCCTCTGAAAGCCAGAAGAAAACAGGAAATAACCTTGGAACCTGCCACATAGGACCTCTGAAAGCCTCTGCAGTATAGACTGTGAAAGCAGATGCTGAGCCTGATGGCCAACTTATGGGCAGAGTGAATGGAATTTTATGTAAGAAGTGGGAAATAGTAAGAGCTGGACGGGATGGAAACTCCACAAGGAGAACAACAGAACAAGATAATTTGAACACAGGGAACTTCCCAGAGACTCATACTCCAACCAAGGATTATCCCTGGAGATAACCTAGAACTCCTGCACAGATGTAGCACATGGCAGTTCATTGTCCAAGTGGGTTACATAGTAATGGGAAGAGGGACTGCCTCTGACATAATCTGATTGGCCTGCTTGTTGATCACTTCCCCCTGAGAGGGGAGCAGCCTTACCAGGCCACTGTAGACGACAATGCAGCCACTTTTGATGAGAACTGATAGACTAAGATCAGAAAGGGGAGGAGAACCTCTCCTATCAGTGGACTTGGGGAGGGGCATGCATGCAGAAATGGGAGGGAGGGTGGGATCGGGAGGGGAGGAGGGAGGGGTTCATGGGGGGATACAAAATGAATAAAGTGTAATTAATAAAAAAATAAAAAAATAAACTTGCCTATTATGCTACCTAGGATACCAGCTGCACTGTGTAACTGTCACTGGCTCACCAGATGTTCCACTAAAGTGCTGAGTGGAACTCCCACTTCCATTTTCATATACTCAAAATTATCTGGAGGCTGAAAGAGTCTCCTCTGGGGTATCCAAGATACCTGGTAGTGATTCTCACTAAGGCCCCTGACAAAAAATAGATGCTGAAGTTTGAAGCACCTCAAATTCTAGAGTATAAATGAGTAATCCAACAATAATATCCCCATTATGCATTAAGCAGATGTTTAACCCAAAGCCAACCTTATAGTTACAACAAAGTAAAAAAAAAAAAAAAAAAAAAAACAAGGGAGATATTGTCTACACTATGCTATGGATATGGTTGGAGTGCATTCCTCAAAGGCTCATGTGTTTCAATTTAATCATATTTGTGAGTTATTAAGAGAGGATAAACCAAAAACAGCTATGTGATTTACATGTGAAGCTTTTGGAAACTGATTAGGATTAGATAATCTCATAAGAGTATCCAAGCCTGAGCAATGGTAGCAGTATAAGGAAAAAAAAAGAGAGAGAACTAAGAGGATGTAGACATACACATGAATTCCTTGTAATGTGAGAGCATACACCACATGGGACATGTTTCAGAGAGAAAGCTAACATTATTTGCAAACGTGAACTTCCAGATCTGTGATCTAAATAAATGCCATCTCTATAAATTTACCCAGTTTCTACTAATAAAAGCTAACTAAATGTAGCCATAAAAAATTTACAGTTTTTTTGTTCTCCTTCAGTTACCATCAGTACCTTAAGGTCAGAAAACTGACAGGATCTTCAGAACTTTAAGGCATCACAATGGCTCTGGCTACCTTCTAGGATACTGATTCACTGATTCAGAAGCGCTTCTTGCTAGTTGCACCTAAACTATCTGTCTTCCTGAAGTCTTTCTCTAACTGAAGAAACACTTTTACCCTTCTGCAGGACAGGTCTGTGATATTTTAATAGTGAGTGATGACAGTGTAGTTGCAGTGTCACACTGATGTTTCTGCAAGCCAGCCCACACCCATTGAACACAGATGGTAGACCAGTGTCATTGCTTCCTTGTCCTTTGAAATGCAAACCTTGCTGCAACACTCTGCACAGAAATCTATAATGGGAATGAGCTATAGATATTCATCACAATATATGCTTATTAATGCAGTCTGTCTCAGCTGCTTTCCACTTTTTTCAGTAATTCTCAGTATCTCAAAATTAATGATGTCCACTTAAATCCTTGTATTGGCATCTGGTTCCTGGGGAAACTAAACTGAAATTCATATCACTGTCAGACTTCCTTCAAGGCCAGCACAGATGAGCCAGAAAGGTCTCATATCCAGGACAATCAGTGATAAATGTGTATGCTTTTAGAGATGCCAACCTTTAAGCACTATAATTAACATACACCTGAAAACATCAGGAAATGAATTCCTTTTCTTTCCACTTAAACCTGTTCAAGCAGGCTTTCTTATTATTCCTTTTTCTTACATTAGTGGATCTTATCTTCAGTAAAAGGTAGGTAAACAATAATGGAACTGAATTTGTTCCATCAGAGTCATTTCCTACATCTAACTGAACAAGAATTTTAATACCTAAATTTACATTTTTTTAAGAATCTTACTACATAGTCAGGCTAGCTTCAAGCTCACAATCATTCCTCTGCCTCTGCTTTCCAACTGTTGAGGTTAGAGCAACATGCCACCCCATTCTAAAGTTATTCTTCAGTGACTGAAGAAATAGACTGCATAGCCTCTTTTGTAAACTAATTGAATGCCTATATTTCCATGAAGTTTTTGGATATTTCCATGGAAAAATTCAGAACTGATATAGTCAAAAATGTCTAAAGCAACTGATTGTGATGCTGTATATCTTCAATTCAAACATTTGGAAGGCAGAGGCAAGTGGATCTCTGTGAGTTTGAGGTAAGCCTTGTCTACATATCAAGTTCCAGGTCAGTCAAGGATATATAAAGGATATTTTATCTCTAAAACAAACAAACAAAAAGAACAAACAAAAGGAAGAAAGGAAAGAAGAAAGGTAAGAAGGAAGGAAGGAAGAAATAGAGAGGGAGGAAAGAAGGAAGGAAGGAAAATAATTCTACGGTCTGGAGAGATGATGGCTCAATGTTTAAGAGTGTACTGCTCTTTTAGATTTGAGTTTTAGTTCCCAGAAACTATTACAGGCATTTCATAAGCACTTGTACCTCGAGGTCAAATTCTGGTGCCTTCTTTTGGCCTTTGGTGGCACTTGTACTCATGCTCACATTGCAACACACACCTGCAGCATTAAAAATTAATATATATATATATATATATATATATATATATATATATATATATTGGATATATACCTAGGAGTGGTATAGCTGGATCTTGAGGAAGCTCTAATCCTAATTGTCTGAGAAAGTGCCAGATTGATTTCCAAAGTGGTTGTACAAGTTTATATTCACCAGCAATGGAGGAGGCTTCCCCTTTCTCCATATGCTCTTCAGCATGTGTTGTCACTTGAGTTTTTGATCTTAGCCCTTCTGATGGGTGTAAGGTGAAATCTCAAGGTCGTTTTGATTTGCATTTTCCTGATGACTAAGGACATTGAGCATTTCTTTAAGTGTTTCTCTGCCATTCTATATTCCTCTTCAGTGAACTCTCTGTTTAGCTCAGTACCCCATTTTTAATTGGATTGCTTGATTTGTGATTTGTTGCTTTTTTACTTGTTGAGTTCTTCATATATGCTGGATATTAGCCCTCTGTCAAATATAGGCTTGGTGAAGATCCTTTCCCAGTCTGTAGGCTGTCGTTTTGTTCTGATGACAACATCCTATTACAGAAACTTTTCAGTTTCATGATGTCCCATTTATTGATTGTTGATCTTAGAGCCTATGCTCAAGTACAAAACAAGGATATTTGCTCAACCATATTTGTAGCAGCTTTTTTCGTAATAGCTAGAACCTGGAAACAACCAAGATGCCCCTCAACTGAGGAATGGATACAGAAATTGTCTATTATCCACTTATTAAAGGATAAACATACTAAATTCTGTATACCTGAAGAAGCTAAGCAAGAATGAGGACGCAGGGTAAGATGATCAATTGTCACTCAGAAAAGCAAATGGGAAGGACATTAGAAAAGGGAGAAAACAGGAAACAGGACAGGAGCCTACCACAGAGGGGCACTGAAAAACACTAACCAACAGGGTATCAAAGCAGATGCTGAGACTCATAACCAAACTTTGGGCAGAGTGCAGGGGATCTTATGAAAGAAGGGGGAGATAGAAGGAACTGCAGAGAATAGGAGCTCCACAAGGAGAGCAACAGAACCAAACAACCTGGACGCAGTAGTCTTTTCTGAGACTGATATTCAAACCAAGATCTATGCATGGAGATAACCTAGAACCCCTGCACAGATGTAGCCCATGGCAGCTCAGTCTCCAAGTGGATACCCTAGTGAGTGGAACAGGTACATGAACTCAGTGGCTGGCTCTTTGATCCCTCCCTACCATGCCACATAGGGAGACAATGCAGCCATTCCTGATGAGACCTAATAGGCTAGGGTCAGATAGATAAGGAGGAGGACCTCTCCTATTAGAGGATTTGGAGATTGGAATGGAGGAAATTAGGGAAGGAGGGTGGGAGTGGGAGGAAATGAGGGAGGGGCCTACAGCTAGGATACAAAGTGAATAAACCATTTTTTATAAAAATTAATAAAAATAATATCTTATGATGGTACACATCAGTACTCAGTAGGCAAAGACAGCTGAATCTCTGTGAGTTCAACAGCAGCCTCCTTTATACAGTATATTCCAAGCCAGCCAGTGATGCATAGTGAAACTGTCTTAAAAATAAATAAAAATAAAAATAAATCTAGAGGACAAAAAAAAAAGAAAGCAATATCCAAAGTACTGGTAATGAATATATTGTACCAGGACTATAAAGTAAATATTTTAGGATCTGCTGTTAGATATTCTGCATAGCTATTGCTTAACAATCATGACAATGCAAAAACAATAATAAGCAGTATGTACACAAACATTTATCACAGTTGTGATAAAACTTTATAAAGAATAGACTGGATTAAACATATAATATATATTGTTAACCCCCTACTGTAGTGCTGTGCTAGCAAACAGATTTCTGCAAAATGAAAATTTTCAATAACTGAAGCCATCTAGTATGGTAACACATATGTGGCTAATGCCACTGAGGTTATGAATTTTTAAATTGTAATTTGCATTTAAATAGGCATATGTGGCCAGTGACTACCATATTGGACATAGTTTGGTGTTTATTTTGCCAACCTCGGCAAACTCTGGACCACTTAATGTTGTTTCTGTCAGCATTTCTGCCCCAACTACTTATTCAGTGGAAGCACAATGTTGGAAATAGTGAAAATTAAAACAACATGTGTTCTGTCTTCTCAGTGAGCCTGACAGCCTCCCTTTTGCTTTAGGTGTGGTTGGCTGAGCATCATACATATGGAACAGACAAGCTATCGTTTCTCCCTGAGCATGCTAAGGGAGAAAAGCTCTTAGGGACATAGTCCATGAGCTGCAATGTCTTTGCTAATAATTCAAACATTATCAGGCGGTTTTGGGTGCTAGTGAAAATCTCAAGGTTGGTGCTTCTGTTTTCCATTTCAGTTGGTATTTTTACCTTATTACCACTGTCAGTTCCAAAATTCTGACCTTTTAATAGTTGGAGACTCAATTTCAAAAAGCTTCATTTAAAACCCATGTTTTCCCCCTCTTTTTTTATTTTCCCCATTTAAAATTATTTTATTGGGGGTAGAGACAGACAGATTGCTGTGACTTTGAGGCCAGCATGGTATACAAAGCGAGTCCAGGACAGCCAATGTTACACAGAGAAACCTGTCATGAAAAACCAAATAAATAAATAAACAAATAGAACTATTTTATCCTCATAATTTATTATACCCATTTTTTTGTGAAAATATGCTTTCCCCTTTTAAAGCTTGCTTTTCAAAAGCAGCTTAATGGGAATCATTCTAGTATGTGATGAAGTTGCTTCCAGAAATCCATAAGCATAAATCCATAGGTTTATTTCTCAGTGCTTATGGGTTTCTGGAAGCAACTTTGCCACAATCATGTGAAATCATGCTCACAGTTCATTGAACTTTGACTAGATCTTGAATTATATTTAATGCTCCAAAAGAAAGTAATATTTGTCACCTTCTATTACTGTATGTTCTTTTGCTTTGGAAAACTAAGGATGGCTTTGAAAAATTCTTTGTACTAAAATGCAAGTAAGCCCTCTGATCTTAAATCAAAACATTCCAATATGTCACTATGTTTAGATAATAATTTATATAAAAGATGTATATACTGAAACTTGATGCCAGTTCACATTTGTCCCAACCATGATAAGGACATCAGGATTATACCCACTGAATTGGGAAACACCGTTTTTACTTCTGACAGTATATATCAGGTTTTTATACTTTTTTTTACTTTACTTAAATTGAATTGTGAGACAGAGGAATGGCTCCATGGGTAAAGTACATGCTGCACAAGCATTGGGACCTGAACTTTGATTCCCAGCATCCACATTAAATCCCAACCTGACAGCATGCATCTGTAACCCCAGTGCTTGGGAGAGTCAAGACAAATGTATCTCTAGAGTTCATTGGACACCCAGTTCAGATAATCAGTGAACTATAGGTTCAGCAAGCCATACTGTCTTAAAAACTAAATGAATGTGGAGAACAATAGAAGAAAGCAGAAGTCAATGGCTAGCCATCAAACATGCACACACAAGTAAAGGCACCTGTACACACATGCATATACCATGCACACAAAACTTATATAAGAATGCTTAATCGTTAGCTGTATTTTTTTTGCAATTAATCTAATCTCTCTGTTTTTCACTTTCTCTCTCTCCCCTACTCCCCACATCACTAATTCTATATAACCGTTTCAAAATATATTTATCATCTCAACTCTAGACAAACACCTGCTATACTATTTTGGAGAAATTATAATGACAGCTTTTAAGATACGGGTTATAAGAGACATGAGAACCATTTATTTTAGATGTATTTAATTGTGTGTGTGTGTGTGTGTGTGTGTGTGTGTGTGTGTGTGTGTTTTGCCTGCATGTATGGATGTATACCACATGCATGCCTGATGCCCATGAAAGTCAGAAGAGGGACTTGGATCCTCTATAACTGCAGATGTGGGTGATTGTGACCCACCACATGGGTGCTGTAAACCAAAACCAAGTCAGTTGCAAGAACAAGATGTTTTGTTAACCACTTAGCTATAATTCCAGCCCCCTATAGAACATTTTCTATTGTCTACTTAAAGGTGAAATTTCGCCTTAGGAAACCCTTCTAGTTTTGCTCAGTTTTCATTAAAACCAATTACCTAACTTTCTCAACTTCAGTTTTAAATGTGAAGCATGATTTCCAGTTCAAAAATAAAAAAAAATATTTTGTAAAATGTTTCAGAGTATATTGTTCCTATGTATTTACAGGTTCAGGCAGCTTCCATTTCTCCTCTCAAAATAGTACAACTATTAAATACTTTTGAAAATTAGTTTATTAGTTTTGCTAGTCATTGTATACATCCAGAGCTCCTTCCATGGGGAGATAACATGGTTTACCTGTTCAACAACAATGACAACAAAATATAAGAAAATCATCATATTGACCTCAGTTTAAATAACTCAGGAGGAAGATTATTTAACACATGTCTAAGGTTATTGAAATGCAGTTGAAATAATGCTAGTTTTTGGTACAATCAAAATACAAGAGTCAAATTTGCAAAAGCAAATTGGAAAGACAGAGTACGCATGTGTTGTCTAATTTAGCTGTCTCATTAGGACTGAAACACTGATTCAGTTAACCATAAGATTAAAAACCTGATACTGAAGTTGTAATCAGTCGGCTCATCTACTAAGCTGTAATACCTCTGAAGAAGAGGAGTCATTGGTATTTTAAGTCTTATGTAAGCAAAATGTATGATTTGTTGCAGAAACACTTAATTGACTGGGAGCAGGTTCCACTTCCTAAGTTATTCACTTGTAGTAAGTTAGACACTTAGGGAGGTACATTAACAATTTTGAGCCACCTGGGTAATATTACTGCACAGAAAATTAGTGTTACAAAAGATTGCGTTCTCTATAAATGTTCATTTTTGCAAGCTTGCTTAAGTGCTAACATTTACCTTTGAAGTAGAATATGGATAATTTATTCATGAAACTCTGGAAATGTGCACATGCTCAGTCTTGCACTGGTCAAACTCTTTCAGGAGAAAAACACTATAAAATCTGGAGATGTGAACTGACTATGGGTAAGATACTAACAAAGGAAGTTTCATGTTCCACTTATGTGAGATATCCAGAGTAGTCAAGTTCATAGAGCTGGAAATGAAATAGTAGTTGTCAGGATTGGAGGAAAGAAGAGAATGGGGAGTGATTTAATGGATACACATATAAACTTTTGAAAGATGGGAGAGTTCTGGAAATGGAAAGTGGTGATGTTTGCACAACAATTTAAATGTTACAAATACGCACAACTGCACAAATAAAGTTGTCAAAGTGATAAACTTATATAACTCTTAGGGCAAAAAAGAAGACAAAATGTTTTAAGGCTACATATATAATATTGGAAAACACATTAAGTTCTAAACTCTTCTTTTTCCTTAAAGTTCTTTTTGTGTGTGTGTGTGTGTGTGTGTTTTGATTTTTTTTTTTTTGGTCTGTTTGTTTTTTTAGCAGGTTTTCGATGTGTAGCCTAGGCTGGTCTTGAATCCTAGATCCCTCTGCTTCAGTTTTTAAATTAATGGCTTCCATTTTGTTTTAATTTTGTGTCTGCAACTGCAAAGTATCCTTTCTTGTTAAGTATTCCATAGGTAATGATGGTATCAACAGCCTTAATGGTATATAAAGCAAGTAAGTGCAGTATTATTAGAAAATTTAAGGTTTTTGGTGCAATGATTTTTGCTATCAACACAATACTATTAAATATCCTACACATATCAGCAAATATACTTCATTGGCTAAAATCTGAATAATTGATTGAAGGATAGAGGTTTTTTACATTTATTATCATTATTATTATTATTATTATTATTATTATTTACAATTTATTCACTTTGTATACTGGCTACAGCTCCCTCCATCTTCTCCTCCAGATTCCATTCTCTCTTCCTCTTCCTCCCCTATTCTCTTTCCTTGTCGACTGATAGAGGAAGCCCTCCTCCCCTACTGACTGACCCTAGCCTTATCAGATCCCATCAGAACGGCCTGGATCCTCTTCCCCTGTGGGCTGACTAGCTTGCCCAACATGGAGAAGTGATCAAGGAGCAAGAAACCGAGTTCATGTCAGAGATTGTCTCTTCTCTTCTTCCTAGGGAACCCACATGGAGACTGAGCTGTCTATGGGGTATGAGCAGGGGTCTAGTTACGCTCTATGGATGATCTTTGGTTGAAACATCAGTCTCTGCAGTATTCCCTGGGCCCTGCTTTTCTTTTTTGGCTTTGTTGGTCTCCTTGTGAGTCTCCTGTCCCCTCTGGGTCCTTCTATATCCTCCTTGTTCCATAAGACTCCCTATGATCTATCCAAAGTTTCCTGGTGACTCTCTGCATTTGTTTCAATCACCTGCCTGCTGGGTAGTCTTTTTGAGGACATCAGTGGTAGGCTCGCATCCTGTTCACTCTCTCCCAGAGCTTCCAGGGTCTATCCTGTTTTCCATTCTGAATGAAAATTAAACATCTTTCCTAGAGTCCTTCTTGTTGTTCAGCTTCTTTAGGTCTGTAGATTTTAGTATGTTTATCCTGTATTATATGGATAATATCCACTTATAAGTGAGTACATACTATGTGTGTTTTTCTGCTTCTGGGTTACCTCACTCAATGATATTTTCTAGTTCTATCCATTTGCCTGTAAAACTCATGATTTCCTTGTTTTTAATTGTTGAGTAGTATTCCATTCTGTAAATGTAACACAATTTCTGTATCTGTTCTTTGGTTGAGGAACATCCAGGTTGTTTCCAGATTTTGGCTAGTAAGAATAAAGCTGTTCTGATCATAGTCGAGCAAATGCCTTTGTTGTATAATTGAGCATCATTTGGATATATGTCCAGTAGTAGTATAGCTGGGTATTGAGGTAGTACTATTCCCAATTTTCTAAGAAAGCTCAAGATTGATTTCTAAAGTGGTTGTACAAGTTTAAATTCCTAAAAGCAATGAGGGAGGGTTCACCTTCTCTAAATCCTCTCCAGCATGTATTGTCATTTGAGTTTTTTATTTTATTTTATTTTTTATTATTAGTTACATTTTATTAACTCTGTATCCCGCTCCCTCATTCCCTCCGAAACTCTCCCTCCCTCCCTCATCTCCTCCCTGCCCCTTTCCAAGTCCACTGATTAAGGAGGACAACCTCCCCTTTCATCTGGCCCTGTTTTATCAGGTATCTTCAGGACTAGCTGCAAAGTCCTCCTCTTCAGCCTAGCAGGACTGCTTCTCCTTTGGGGGATGGGAAGGTCAAAGAGCTCACCACAGAGTTCCTGTAAGAAATAGTCCCTGTTCCCCTTACTATGGGAAACCAATTGGTTACTGAGCTACTACGGGCTTTATCTGAGCAAAGGTTCTAGGTTATATCCATACATGGTCTTTGGTGGAGTATCAGTCTCAGAAAAGACCCTTGTGCCCAGATATATTTGGTCCTTGTGGAGCTCCTATTCTTTCCATGTCATACTAACTCTTCTTTCAAATGATTCCCTGCACCCTGCTGAAGGTTTGGTTATGAGTCTTAGTATCTGCTTTGATACACTGCCAGGTAGAGTCTTTCAGAAGCCATCTTCAGTAGGCTCCTATCCTGTTACTTGTTTTCTCCTACGTCCAATGCACTTCCCATTTGTCTTTCTAAGTGAGGATTGATCATCTTACCCCAGGTCCTCTTTCTTGTTTATCTGCTTTACATGTATAAATTTTATTATAAATTTATCATATCTTATAGGACTATATGAGTGAGTATATACCATGTGTGTCTTTGTCCTTCTATGATACCTCATGCAGAATGATCTTTTCTAAATCCCACCATTTGCCTGCAAATTTCATGGTTTCATCATTTTTGATTGCTGAGTAGTATTCCATTGTGTAAAAATACCACATTTTCTGTATCCATTCCTCAACTGTGGGGCATCTGGGTTGTTTCCAGGTTCTGGCTCTTACGAATAAAGCTGCTAAGAACATGGTTGAGCAAATGTCCTTGTTGTGTACTTGAGCAAATTTTGGGTCTATGCATAGGAGTGGTATAGCTGGATCTTGAGGAAGCATTATTCCTAATAGTCTGAGAAAGTGCCAGATTGACTTGAAAATGGTTGTACAAGTTTACATTCCCACCAGCAATAGAAGAGGGTTCCCTTTTCTTCACAACCTCCCCAGCATGTGTTGTCACTTGAATTGTTCATCTTGGCCATTCTGATGGGTGTAAGGTGAAATATCAGGGTCATTTTGATTTGCATCTCTCTGATGGCTAGGAATATTGAACATCTCTTTAAGTGTTTCTGTGCCATTCTATATTTCTCTACAGAGAAGTCTCTGTTTAGTTCCATCCCTCATTTTTTAATTGGGTTGCTTGATTTATTGCTTTTTAACTTCTTAAGTTCTTTATATATATGCTGGATATTAGCCCTCTGTCAGATATAGGGTTGGTGAAGATCCTTTCCAAGTCTGCAGACTGTCGTTTTATTCTGACGACAGTGTCTTTAGCTTTACAGAAGGTTTTCAGTTTCATGAGGTCCCATTTATTGATTGTTTCTCTTAGAGCCTGTGCTATTGGTGTTCTGTTCAAGAAGTTGTCTCCTCTGCCAATGAGTTCAAAGCTCTGCGCCAATTTTTCTTCTAACCAATTTAGAGTATCTGGTTTTATGTTGACGTCTTTGATCCACTTGGAATTTAGTTTTGTACAGGGTGATAAATATGGTTTTATTTTCATTTTTCTGCATGTAGACATCCAGTTGGACCAACTCCACTTTTGAAGATGCTGTCTTTTTTCCATTGAATAATTTTAGGTGCTTCGTCAAAAATCAAGTATTCATAGGTGTGTGGGTTTATTTCTGGGTCTTCTATGCGGTTCCATTGATCCTCCTTTCTGTTTCTATTCCAATACCATGCAGTTTTTATGACTATTGTTCTGTAGTACAGCTTGAGATCGGGGATGGAGGATCTGTTGTTGTACAGGACTCTTTTGGAGATTCTGGGTTTTCTGTTTCTCCGTAAGAACCTGAGAATCTTTCTTTTGAGTACTATAAAGAACTGATTTGGTATTTTAATGGGAATTGCATTGAATCTGTAGATTGCTTTTGGCAGGATGGCCATTTTCACAATGTTAATCCGACCAATCCATGGGCACGGGAGGTCTTTCCATCTTCTGATATCTTCAAATTCTTTCTTCAGAGACTGTTTCTTTCAAACAGGTCTTTCACTTGTTTGGTTAGAGTCACTGCAAGGTACTTTATGTTATTAGTGGCTATTGTGAAGGGTGTTGTTTCCCTGATTTCTTTTTGGCCCTTTTGTCTTGGGTATACAGGAGGGCTTCTGATTTTTTTGAGTTGATTTTGTATCCTGCCACTTTGCTGAAGGTGTTTATCAGCTGAAGGAGTTCTCTGGTTGAATTTTTGGGGTCACTCACGTATACTATAATATTATCTGCGAATAGTGACACTTTGACCTCTTCCTTTCCAATTTGTATCCCCTTGATCTCTTTAATTGTCTTATTGTTTTAGCGAGGACTTCAAGTCCTATGTTGTAGAGATATGGAGAGAGTGGAAAGCCTTGGCTTGTCCCTGATTTCAGTGGGTTTGATTTTAAGTTTCTCTCCATTGAGTTTGATGTTGGCTCTAAGCTTGATGTATATTGCCTTTACTATGTTTAGATATGTGCCTTGTATCCATGATTTCTCCAAGACTTTAAACATGAATGGGTGTTGGACTTTGTCAAATGCTTTTTCAGCATCTAAGGAGATGATCATGTGGTTTTTCTCCTTCAGTTTGTTTATGTGGTGGATTACATTGATGGATTTCCATATGTTGAACCACACTTGCATGCCTGGGATGAAGCCTACTTGGTCGTAGAGGATGATATCTTTGATGTGTTCTTGGATTTGGTTTGCAAGGATTTTATTGAGTATTTTTGCATCAATGTTCATAAGAGAGATAGGTCTGAAGTTCTCTTTTTTGGTTGGGTCTTTGTGTGGTTTAGGTATCAAGGTGAGTGTGGCTTCATAGAATGAGTTTGGTAATGTTCCTTCTGTTTCTATTTTGTGGAACTGTTTGGAGAGAATTGGAGTTAGCACTTCTTTGTAAGTCTGGTAGAATTCTGCACAGAATCTATCTGGCCCAGGGCTTTTTTTGGAAGGGAGACTGTTCATGACTTCTTCTGTTTCCTTGGGGGATATAGGGCTATTCAATCTTTCTACCTGATCTTGACTTAATTCTGGTAGATGGACTCTATCTATAAATTTGTGCATTTCTTTTAGATTTTCGAATTTTGTGGCATATAGGCTTTTGTAGTATGACCTAATGATTGTTTGGATTTCTTCACTGTCTGTAGTTATGTCTCACTTTTCATTTCTGATTTTGCTCATTTGGATAGTTTCTCTCTGCCTTTTAGTTAGTTTGGCTAAAATTTTGTCTATCTTGTTGATTTTCTCAAAGAACCAGCTCTTGGTTTAATTGATTCTTTGTATACTTTTATTTGTTTCTAATTGATTGATTTCATCCCTGAATTTGATTATTTCCAACTGTTTGCTCCTCTTGGGTGTATTTGCTTCTTTTTTTCTAGGGTTTTCAGTTGTGCCATTAAGTTACTTGTAGGAGATGTCTTGAATTTCTTCTTGAAGGTACTTAGTGTTATGAATTTTCCTCTGAGCAGTCTTTTCATTGTCTCCCATAAATTAGGGTATGTTGCACCTTCATTTTCATTGAATTCTAGGAAGTCTTTAATTTCTTTCTTTATTTCTTCCTTAAACCAGCTGTTATTGAGCAGCAAGTTGTACAGTATCCATGTGCTTTTAGGCTTCTTATAATTCCATTGTTGTCGAGGTGCAGCTTTAATCCATGGTGGTCAGATAGAATACAGGGGATTATTTCAATCCTCTTGTATCTGTTGAGGCTTGCTTTGTGACCAACTATATGGTCTATTTTGGAGAACATTCCATGAGGTGCTGTAAAAAAAGATATACTTTTTTGAGTTTGGGTGGAAAGTTCTGTAGAGATCTATTAGGTCTATTTGAATTAGGACCTCTGCAAATGCCTTTATTTCTTTGTTTGGCTTCTGTCTAGATGATCTGTCCCTTGGGGAAAGTGGGGTGTTGAAGTCTCCCACTGTTAAAGTGTTGAGTTTGATGTGTGATTAAGTTTTAATAATGTTTCCTTTATGAATTTAGGCGCTCTTGTATTTGCGGCATTGATGTTCAGAATTGTGATGTCCTCTTGATGGATTTTTCCTTTGATAAGAATGTAATGCCCCTCCACCTCTTTTTTTGATTAATTTTGGTTGAAAGTCTATTTTATCAGATATTAGGATATTAGATATTAGGATAGCTACCCCAGCTTGTTTTCTGGGTCTGTTTGCTTGAAAGACATTATTCCAGCCCTTTACTCTGAGGTAGTGTTTGTCTTTGTTGCAGAGGTGTGTTTCTTGGATGCAGCAGAATGTTGGATCCTGTTTCCACACCTATTCTGTTAGTCTGTGTCTTTTTATTGGAGAGTTGAGTCCATTGATGTTGATGGATAATAGTGACCAATGAACATTAGTTCCTTTTATTGTGGAGTTGGTGGTCTTACTGTGTTTCATTGTTTGTTTTCTTTTAATTATTGTTGGGATATTATCTGTATGCTCTGTTTTCTTTGGTGAATTTGTTTTCATTGGATTGGAATTTCCATTCTAGTATCTTCTGTAGGGCTAGTTTGTTGTGTAGATATTACATATATTTAGTTTTGTCATGGAATATTTTCTTTTCTCCATCTATGTTGATTGAAAGCTTTGCAGGCTATAGAAGTCTGGGTTGACATCTATGTTCTCTTAGAGTCTGCATGACACCTGCCCAGGCCCTTCTGCCTTTCATAGTTTCTGATGAGAAGTCTGGTGTGATTCTGATAGGTCTACCTGCAAATGTTACTTGGCCTTTATCTTTTGCTGCTTTTAATACATTTTCTTTGTTCTGTAGATTTAGTTTTTTGACTATGATTTGATGTGATGTGTTTCTTTTCTGGTCTAGTCTATTTGGTGTTCTGTAGGCCCTTTTATATATTTATGGACCTCTCTTTCTTTAAGTTGGGAAATTTTTCCTCTATGATTTTCTTGAAAATATTTTCTCAGTCTTGGAGCCTTGAGTCTTCTTTTTCATCAATTTCTATTATTCTTAGATTTCATCTTTTCATGGTGTTTTTGATTTCATGGCTATTTTGTGATTGGAACTTTATCAATTTTACTTTTTCTTTGAGAGAAGTATCAATTTCTGCGAGTGTATCTTCATCTCCAGAGATTCTTCCATCTGTTGGTGATGTTTACCTTTGAGTTTCCTGATCTTTTCTCCAAGTTCTCCAGCTCCAGGGTTTTTGTAGTTTGTGTTTTCTTTATTGATTCTAATTCTGTTTTCATGCCTTGCATCATTTCCTTAATTTGTTTGAATGTGGATTCCTGTCTCTCTACAATGGTCTCTATTTTTTTGTTCATTTCCTATATGTATGCGACTATTTGTATCTCTACTTGTGCCTCTATTTGTTTGACTATATTTGCCTGTGTTTCTTTGAGAATTTTTTTCATTTCCTCTTTCTTTGCCTCCAATTGGCTGGCCAAATCTTTGATAGATTTGTTCATTTTATCTTTAAGTGTCTGAATTTGCATGGCTATTCATCTGAGAGATTTGTTTTGTTTCCTCTTTTTGAGCCCCAAATAATTGGGTAAGCATAGCTTTAAAGTCATTTTCCTGTGCTTCTGATGAATTGGAGTATCCATCAATTTTGGGAGTTGCTGGTGAACCCATAATATCCTGATTTATGTTTGATGTGTTCTTTCACCTACCCCTGGCCATTGGCTTATCTGTAACCTTCCCTGTTTGTTTCTGGATTCTGCAGTTCCGACTGGTACTGTCTCTCTCTGGCATCTGGAAAGTTCTTTATGATCCTGAGAGAGGTCCTGTGGCCTCAGCGTGTGTGATGTTGTTTTAGCTGTACCTGTGGGAGGAAAGAAAGTGGGTGCAAAAGGGCTAATGCATGTGTGCGTGTGTATGTGGGGAAGTGTATGTGGAAGTGTGCCTCGAGGGATAGAGTGACAGAGAATGTTGAACCCTTGAGTGTGTGGGAGGGGCTCTGCTTTGCAGGCTTCTAGCGGGTTGCTTGTGCATCCACTATAGATGTAGCAGGTGCTGGTGATAGTCGTGGTGCTATTTCCGGCATTATCTGCCTTAACTCTTCAGTTGGACCCACAGAGCAGGGGCTTCAATGTCTCAAGAGACCCTCTATTTTCCACAGTGGGTATGTGGGTGGGAGGGGTCTGATGTTTGGCTTCTAGTTTAGAAGGACCCTGGAGCTGGGGCTCTGCAGACACTTAAGGGTACATTCACTCTCAAGCAGGTCACATCCTCAAGGATCAGGGTATCCAGGCTCTCTACTCTCTGGTTTGGCCCCATTTGGTCTTATGCAGAAGGACTGAAGCTCCGCCAGCTCAGTGCTGCTGCAGCTGCCAGGTTAGGAATTTCAGTTGCAGCTGGAGACTGGGATGCTGGTCCAGGTGCCTTCTGGGAAGTCCTGGGGGTCCTCCACTGTGCTCTTCAGGCCTGGGAGGCCCAGTGCTTGGTGTGCCTAGCTTGTATGGCGGGTCTGCTGGGCTTTGATGGGTATATAACATATTATCTGTCACTGAGGGTTTGGGCGGGCCATACAGTCAGTGGCTGAGAGACCCTGAGGAGTCAATATGGCCACTAGGAGACCTGGGACCCAGGGACCCTGGTGCCACTGATCTCGGACTCCAAGGCAGGTACAGCTGGCAGTTGCGACTAAGGGGCTAGGAGCCCTGAATCAGCTGCTGCAGTCCCAGGCAATGAACTCTGAGCTGAGAATCTTCATGAGCTGGCTGTGCTGAGGAGAAAGGAGGTCCAAGAAAAGGGAGTGCCGGGAGATCAAAGGATAGTTTCTTTCCTTCCCCAAACAAATCCATAGGTGACCTGAGTTTAAAGTTCTCACCTCCTGCAATGTTCCCTTTCATTTAGAAAGCGTCACTGTCGTTTACCTGGCTTCAGAAGTCCTTCCACTCACCAACTCAGGCATTCAGCTCTTCCACAGCTCAGAAACTGTGCGTGGAAGTAGTCATCTTGGCTCTGCCCCCTGTTATTCTTTTTTTCTTTATTTTTGTTATGATTACTTACAATTTATTTAGTTTTCACTTTGTATCCTGGCTCATCCCTTCCTCATCTCCTCCTGGTCCCATCCTCACTCCCTCTTCACACCCTATGAACCTCTTATAGTCCACTGATAAGTGTGATCATCCTCTCCTACTATCTGCCCCTAGCCTGTCAAGTCTCATCAGGACCATCTGAATCCTCTTTCTCTTTGACAGTAGTGTGGCCACCCACCAGGGAGAGGTGATCAAAGAGCAGATAATCCAGCTCATGCCAGAGACTCCCCTGCTCTCCTTACTAGAGGACCCCCATGGAGACTGAGCTGCCCATAGGCTACATCTGAGCAGAGAGTCTAGGTGGTCTCCATGCTTGGTCATTGGTTGATTCATTGGTCTCTGCTGGCCTCCCTGTGCCCAGATTTATTGGCTCTGTTGGTCTCCTTGTGGAGCTCCTGTCCCCTCCAGGTTTTTCTATCTCCCCCTTCTTTCATAAGATTCCCTGCACTCTGTCCAAAGTTTGGCTATGAGTCTCAGCATCTGCTTTGATACCCTGTTGGGTAGAGTCTTTCAGAGGTCCTTTGTGGATGGCTCCTGTCCTGTTCCTTGTCTTTTCTCACTTTCAATGTCTATCCTTTTTGCCCTTCTAAATGAGAATAAAGCATCTTCCCTAGGTTCCTCCTTGTTTTTAAGCTTCCATATGGGATTGTAAATTTTAGTGTTTTTTATCATATATTATGTATTCCATTCTTAAAGGCAATTAAGAAATTGGCAATGGGAAATAAAACATGGCAGACGTAATATAGTATACTTTCCTTGAGTATTATATATACCTTAAACAAAGATATCTAAATGTTTTAAGCATTCCACAAAAGGGAAAGACTGTGTGAGAATGGGAAACTTGAATATTTTTTCTTCTCCTTCACAAATAACAAATAGGCTTAGATTAATGATCACATAGCTCTGTTTTATTAAGCTTCTCTATGAATGGATAAAACTAATACAATAAATAACTTAGATTCTTTCTCTAGCTAAATCAGAAACTTCTGAAAAAATTAAATGAACAAGCAGGGTCCCCCCCCCTCAAAGAGGCATGTTCTTAGCAACTTCAGATTTTATTAAATGTTTAAGTGAAAATGTATAGCTAATTCCCAAAAGTCTTACAACAAATATTTTATTTTTTATTCATTCATATTTGGGCTATGGTTGTTGCATCTGAGCTCCATGCATCTCCTTCATTCTAGGATGACTTCTGAAGAGTCACATACTACATGAACCTGATATTCCTCCTTTCACTGAGAAAAAGAAAATACTGAATACACAAAATATTTTTGTTTCCATGCTTTTGGTGAAATATAATATATAAACAGTTTATTCTTATTATATTTAACAAATAACTTTATCTGTCCATATTATATTAACAGAGAACACACATATTTATTTCTGATAAGACAATTCTGAATGTTATGTGTCACTGTATAGGAATATGGGAACATACGATTGGGAAACTACCACGTGAAATGGGAGAGAACATGAAAACTGTAAATTATAGAGTGAGAAGAAAAATATAATAACTAACATTTCTCTACTAAAAAGTATAAACATGTATAAAAATCTGAAAGTCTCAAAAGTAAATAAAACTATATTAAAAAGAAAATAAAAAATATAATACCTAAAAATAAAAAACAATTTGAGTAAACAAACATAAATCTACATTTTCCGTGGAATAACAAGAAAAATGATGAAGTCATTAGAAAATTAGAAAATCTCTTCTAAAATACAAATGAAAATAAACTAATGAATCAAACAAAATAAAATATATTTTACACAAGTTAGTAAAGGATAAAAGCCCAATGGATGACTTCTTAGATGGCAAAATATAATTAAGTTCAAAATGATGTGTTTGTATTTATTTGTTTATTTATTTTGTGTGGTGAGTCACACTCACCAATATGCATAAGTGGAAGTCAAAGGACAACTTTTGAGAGTCAGATGTTTTCTACTCTCAAGTGGGTCCTGGAGCTTGCTTAGGCTTAGCATCAAGCTCATTTACCCACTGGAACATCATTCTGGCCCACCACTTTCAGTTTTCACAATAATAATCAATATTATTTGTAAATTAAAAGTAGAAAGACACCTCCATGGCATTACAAATATGAGTGTCTTATCTCAGAAGAATACTATATCGAACAATGCACACAAAGGCAGTACCAAAAAAATAAGCAATGAAATAATATGGTCTTTTATCCCTATTAGAGTTCACATTCACTCCCGGAATATTTACATGGTGTCAGATGGCAGGAAAAATAGACAAGATATTAGTAATATAAAGGTGGAAAAAATTGGTGAAAGTACCTACACAGAAGCTTAAGGGAAACTTTTTTAGAATAACAAGAAGGCACAATACAACAGCAGGTTACAAACTAATCATACAAAATAAGCACTGTTTCTATAAAACAACAATGGTTTGTTATAGTAGAACAGGATGCTTTATTAACAGTACAATCTAAAAAGCCTAATACAGCTATAACCACGTGCTGGGCATGTATTCAAAGTATATCTTGTCACTATTTATGTTACATGGCTATATTTCCCTATTCAAAGAAAATTTTTATCAGGATTGTCTGAAACCAAAAAGCAGTCACACATAGGCTAGCAGGTTACCCAGATTAGAAGATTTTTATTTATTAATTAATGACTTTTAAACTACATTATATTTTTCCTTATGTAAACATAGTTAGAGCCATAAATACCAAAATACAGAAGCTGAAGCACATGTGGGGAAATGTAGTTAGGATAATGCAAAAGCTACTGTTGCTTTGAATGGGAGGGGAGAGACAGAGGATGCAAGAAGAAAAAAGGAAGAAGATGTGGGCAGTGATTCAGTGAAGTTACTTTTCCTTCCCTTGTTATAAAGGGGCTGACTGGAGAAGATGCCTAAAAATGTAAAAGTACAAGTTAAAACAGAAGGTTTTCTGAAGGTAGAGTCATGTCATAACACATAGTATCACCAAATACTCATGCCTTTTGCAACAGCATCACCAAATGTGAAACACATAGTAGAAAGTAGAAAGTACATCAGTTAAAAAAAAAAAAAAAAAAAAAAAAAAAAAAAAAAAAAAAAAAAAAAAACTTAAACAAAACTGAATTTTGAAAACTAAGAATAACTGAATAATTTGAGTATTCCAAGTAAGAGTAGAAAAACCAAAGATATAAAGTAGATGTATATTTTGATATTTATGTATATATATATACACATATATGATATATATTTATGGAAGTAAAGCAGCTATTGAAGCCATTGAAAAAAATGTAAGAGTTCTGGGAAATTTCTACATATATAATTAATATTAAAATTAAAGTACCAACTCATTAAAATAATATCCAAATTTATTTTGTCACATCAGTAAAATGTTTATAATATACTGATGCTTATAGTCAAAATGTAATATATATTAAATAAAAACTTAAAAGCCTTTGCATCTAGTGAATTAAATTCTGTTTATAGTTCAAAGCACTTAAATTAGATGGTTACACTGTAAGTATTTTTATTCATACTTTAAATTATTCATTAAAATTGCCCCCCAAAAGGCTGTGATCAAGAGTAAACCCAAATGCATAAAATATTTTAACAAGTGATGGATATAAAATTTTCACTGAAAATTCTCAGTAGGGGAAAGAGACTTAAAGTTATTATGAGACAATTATTTAACATTGCCCTTTCTTTTTCTGTTAAAATTAAATAATAATCTAAATTTTATGGCATGAAGCATCATGAACAAAATATAACAAAGACAAAAGATCTGAAAAATCTTTCAAAATTTGAAAATAAAGTATGCACTAGTTATAAAAATCAGTTAACCTAGTCCATGAAGGAGCAATTTATAGTTATTTAAAGTTAAAAAGGAATTCAAATGAAAAACAACACCTTTTTTTTTTTTTTTAAAGTTAACATTAGCTCCAACCAGGGAAGCAGATCAGTGCCTTGCTCAGCCATCATCAAAGAAACTTTCTCCTACAAATACAGAGACACACAGTCAGGCAATGTGCAGAGAAAGAAAGAGACACACACAGAGAGAGACAGAGAAAGACAGACAGACAAAGAGAGACCTTGGAATACTTACTCATAAGTGGTAGGTCTCCATCAAATGCTGTGGGGCTCTGCTGGATAAGGTTGAAGTCTGTACTTTCCTGATAGCCAATTATTTGTCTTCCCTAATCTGGGTGGTTACAGGTCTTGTAAGGAGGGTCGCATAGCTCTCAGGGCAGATGACCGACCAGACCCTTTTATGATAAGAAAACTGCTCTACAAGCATCTAGCAATTTCTAGAAATGGCCCACCTTACTAAGGATCTAGTTCAGCAGTGACTTTCAATTGTACTTGGAGACCCCCCCCATAGGATAAATAAGTATTGTATTTTCCTTCTTGTGATAGGACCATTAAGTATCCCTGGCCCCCTGACCCCATCGAATCAATCACATTGACCATTGAAATCCTTTCCTCTGCTTAGGGTTTATATTGCCCTTAACCCTCTAAGATTCATCATTTATCGTCCAGGCCACATCTCACTCAGCCTACCCTCTGGCCTGCTGGGCCTGGGCCTCAGCCTCACCAGGCTTGAGTCTTGGCTGCAAGCTGACCAGGCATGGGCTTTGGCCCATACCTCAGCACAACTTGACCAAGAGCTGTAACACTTTGGTATCGCCAAAGGCTTTGGAATGCTCCAGCTTCCATTGCCACCAATGATATTATGCTAAAAGAACTAAACTGTAACACTGTTGAAAAATCTTTTCCATACCCCATCCTAGCACATGGGCCTTGCTCTAAAGTGCTCTAGCTGCTCCTGAGAGAAACTTAACCCCCATTCTTTTCCCAGAAGCCAAGATCCAGGACCACAGCCACAACCAGGACCCCAGCAGAGACTTAGGCTCCCATCGAATAGAGAACAAAAAAAATCTCTCACCTCCGGCCTCAAGAAACACTGCAGAAGAGGCTTAAAGAGTGCAAGAGGCAGAGATAATGGAAGACACTGAGAAAATAAGGCCCTCTAAATCAACTAACCAAAGCCCATATGAACTGGGGGAGAGTGAGGCAGCAATCACAGAGCCTGAATGGATCTGTACCAGGTCCTCTATGCAAATATTTAGGCTTCCAGTCTAATGCTTTAATGGGAATTCTGAGTGTGTAAATTATTGTACTCCTGTGTCTATTTCTGTTTGTTATGCCTTTTCTTGGGCTCTTTTCCTTATTTTTATTTTGTCTTATTCTGATCTGTTATTTTTTGTTTTATTTTATTATTTTGTGGCGGTCTCTTTAACCATTACAACTATGTGAAGCAAGATGAAAATTTGGTTCAGTACAACTTAGATGGCACTGGTTCAAACTTCTGAAGTCTGACACCCAGGGCATTTTATTTCAGATATATTTAAGTACAGAAAAATTTTGGAAAGAACAGTTTCCTAGTAACAGTTATCCCAATCCCATGTGTGCAATAAAGCTTAAGGTCTGACTACATCCAAAGTCTTTTACAAAGTACATGTGATGTCTACCATGAATTGCAGATTCGTGAAGATTTAGTTATGGTTATATTTATTAAAATGCTACTGAAATTTCAAAACCTTGAGAACAACATTGATTATTAATATATGGGATTAATTTAATAAATTTTTTACATGACATACCATTTTATAAAATCACATTTCAGCAGAGGATTAAGTATAGTAAAAATTCTCATAATAATTATAAAGTATAATTTTTGATGGAAATAGTAAAACCTTTTTGTCAGAAAAAAATGAGTCTGCATCTAGGAAAATTACTTTTAAATATATATACTAAAATATTATTGTTTCTCAACATAGTAACTCATGTGTAATTCTGATAGTCAAGAGTCAGGTTTAGTTGAAGGTGAACCTGGGATATATAACGTGTTACAATCCAGTCTGAGATTGTCTTGTGTAAAAGACTAAACGTTTAATTAAAAAATCATGCTTTTCCACCAGCAATAGAGGAGGGTTCCCCTTTCTCCAAATCTTCTCCAGCATGTGTTGTCACTTCAGTTTTATATCTTAGCCATTCTGATGGGTGTCAGGTGAAACTTAAGGGTCATTTTAATTTGCTTTTTCCTGATGACTAAGGACACTGAACGTTTATTAATAAAAAAGAAACTTAAGTGTTTCTCTGCCATTGGATATTCCTCTACAGAGAATTCTGTTTAGCCCTGTACCCCATTTTAATTGGATTACTTGATTTGTTGTTTTTTAACCTCTTTAGTTCTTTATGTATGCTGGATATTAGCCCTCTGTAAGATATAGGATTGGTGAAGATCCTTTCCCAGTCTGTAGGCTGTCATTTTGTTCTGATGACAGTGTCCTTTGATTTATAGAAGCTTTTTCAGTTTCATGAGGTCCCATTTATTGATTGTTGATCTTAGAGCCTGTGCTGTTGGTGTTCTGTTCAGGAAGTTGTCTCCTGTGTCAATGAGTTAAAGTCTCTTCCCCACTTTTTCTTCTAAGATGTTTAGTGTGTCCAGTTGTATGTTGAACTCCACAAGGAGAGCAATAGAACTCAATAATATGGGCACAGAGGTCTCTTATGAGACTGATACTTCAGCCAAGGATCATGCATGAAGATAACTTAGAACCCCTACACAGATGTAGCCCATGGCAGCTCAGTCTCTAAGTGGATACCCTAGTAAGGGAAACAGGGGCTGTGGCTGACATGTTCTCAGTGGCTGGCTCTTTGATCACCTCCCTCTGAGGTGGGAGCAGCCTTACCAGGTTACAGAGGAAGGAAACGCAGCCAATCCTGATGAGACCTGACAGGCTAGAGTCAGATGGCAGGGGAGGAGTTCCTCCCCTATCAGTGGACTGGGGCAGGGTCATGGAAGGAGAAGAGGGAGGTAAGGTGAGATTGGGAGGGGATAAGGGAGAGGGCTACAGCTGGGATACAAAGTGAATAAACTGTAAATAATAAAATAAATAAATTAAAAATTAAAATCATGCTTATCCTTTGATAGTATAAATATGTTTTTTTCTTTTTCACCCAATGAAGATAATTCCAATTTATCCTTAAATAATATGTTCAGATTTATTATATTAACACCATTTAGAAAAATCAGAATATTTTCACTTTGTTCACGTTTTTAAGAAATACTTCTGTGTATATGTGTGTGTGTGTGTGTGTAAAATCTAAGTTTTTTTCTTAAATCCAACCCACCCCCATATCCTACTTCATTCATGTATATTTTCTTTTTTTTCCATAGGAAGTATTAAAGTGCACTGAACTTAAATATAATGGCAATTTAAATTGTATGCTTTATAGTCTGTGGTGGTTTGAGTGAGAATGACTCCCATAAGCCCATATGTTTGATGCAACTGTTTAAAAGGATTAGGAAGCATGACCTTGTTGGAGAATGTGTGTCACTGAGATTGGGCTTTGAGGTTTCAAAAAGCTATGCCATTTCCAGTTAGCTTTCTGTCTCTCTTCTGCTTGTGGAGTAAATGTAAACTCTCAGCTACTCCTCCAGTGCCGTGCCTGCCTGCTGTCTGCCTGTTGTCATGTTCCCCACAGTGATGACCATAGACCAAAAAAAAAAAGTATTTGAAACTGTAAGCCCTCAATAAATTATTTTTTCTGTAAGTTGTCTTAGTTATGCTGTCTCCACACAGCAACAGGAAAGTAATTAAGACATATTGTATCACGTTCTACGTTTATTGTAAATGATCTGTAAATATAGGATGAAAATAAGAAAATTATAAATTATAGGAGGTACATGAAGATCATTGAGGCATCTGTAAACAGAAAGATATAATTTATTTTTTACTGGTAAATTTTCGCTGTAAGGAAATTCTCCTCCCTCCCCCCACAGCGACTCTCATATCACACCTTTATCTGGCCTGGAAGTCATTACTTAAGACAAGCTCACCTTGAACTTGTGACAATCTTCTCACTTTACCTTCCTGAGTGTTGAGATTATAGGTGTGAGTAATCACAGCTGACTACAGAGAAACAACCATCACACATGAGTTTTACAAGAATGTTACCATTTCATTTATGTTTCCATAACACATGGAATATCCTGTTTTGTAAGGATTATTATGGGACTGGAGATATGGCTTTGAAAAATAACTTGCAAGCAGAAAGCCCTGAGTTTGAGCCCGATTACCCATGTAAAAGCCAGGCAACATGGTACATGTCTGAAATTTCAATGCTAGGGAGATGGACACACACACACACACACACACACACACACAGAGAGAGAGAGAGAGAGAGAGAGAGAGAGAGAGAGAGAGAGAGAGGAAGGGAGAGAGAGGGCATGCATATATGCAAAAGAGAGACTGCCATTCTCAAATTTGTGACTCCTCATATGTCATATATATACTCTCAGATATATGTGTAGGAGTGGTATAGCTGGATCTTGAGGAAGCACTATTCCTAATTGTCTGAAAAAGCGCCAGATTGACTTCAAAAGTGGTTGTACAAGTTTACATTCCCACCAGCAATGGAGGAGGGTTCCCCTTTCTCCACATCCTCTCCAGCATGTGTTGTCATTTGAGTTTTTCATCTTAGTCTTTCTGATGGGTGTAAAGTGAAATCTCAGGGTCGTTTTGATTTGCATCTCCCTGATGGCTAAGGATGCTGAGCATTTCTTTAAGTGTTTCTCTGCCATTCAATATTCCTCTATAGAGAATTCTCTGTTTAGCTCTGTTTCCCATTTTTTAATTGGGTTACTTGCTTTGTTGGATACCTTTAGCACTAAGGTATATGTGCCTCATCACAAGTGTTTATGCTTTTTATGTTCCTTATTTTGACGGTATTAAACATTGACCTAGGGTCCAATGAAAATTGGTTGTATGCTAAGGAAATATTCTTCTACAACTGAGTTAAATGCCTATCCCAGTAAAATGCATTTTTGTACATGTATGCATGATATGTATGTGTGAATGTTTGTATATGTGAGTGCATATATGTGCACAGGTACATATGCACAGGTCTGGCCCTGTAGGAGCTAGAAGTTATTTTTAGTGAAATTTTTATTTTATAATATTAGTAACAGTTTATTAACTTTGTATCCCAGATGAAGCCCCCTCCCTCAATCCCTCCCAACCCCACCCTCTTTCCCTCATCTCCTCCCAGCCCCTCTCTAAGTCCACTGATAGTGGAGGAACTCCTCCCCTTTCATCTTAACCTGTTTTATCAGGTATCTTCAGGACTGGCTGCAATGTTCTTCTCTGTGGCCTAGCAAGGCTGCTCCTCCATGGGAGGGGGGGGCTGTCAAAGAGCCAGCCACTGAGTTCATGTCAGAAACAGTCCCTGTTCACCTTACTAGGGAACACACTTGGATTCCCTGAGCTGCCATGGGCTACATCCGAGCAGGGGTTCTAGGTTTTTATCCATACATGGTCTTTGGTTAGAAATACAATTTCATAAAAGACTCCTGTGCCCAGATATATTAGGTCCTTGTGGAGCTCCTGTCCTCTCCAGGTCATATCAACACCCCCTTCTTTCATATGATTCCCTGCACTCTGCCGAAGGTTTGGTTATGAGTCTCAGAATCTGCTTTGATATACTGCTAGGTAAAGTAAAACCTAGAAGTTAACATTGGGTGCCTTCCTCAATCACTCAACCCTTTATCTATTGACTGATATTTTCTCACTTGAACTCAGAGTTCATCAATTCAGATAATTTAATCAGCTTGCCTAGGATGATCCCCTGTCTCCACCTCCATATGAGGGTTTGAGTATACATGATCTCTACCCAGCATTTATTTGAATGCTAGAGATCTGAACTCAAATCCTCATGCTTATGTGATAAATGCTTTACCTGCTGGGCCATCTTTCAATCCCTAAAGTTCTATTAAAAATAAATGAATTGACTTTAAAATGTTGAAGGAAGACTAAAAATAAATGGAAGTGGTATTACATCAGAGGAGAAATATCTGAGGTTTGTAGGATTTGAACTTTCTCTCTTGTACAATTTGGTCACAAGACTTTGAACAAGTTGCTTCTCTTTTTTATAATAAATAGGAGCTTTGGGAATGATTGGACAATTCTTAAGACTTCTTCCAATTTTGAAAACTTAGAGTCAGGATTTTACATCATCAAATGTCTCTTAGGATGGACTTAAAACTGGAGGTTTAATATTCAACTTATTTTTACGTTTTTCTTACCTGTAATTTATTTGATCTTGGTGTGGAAATGCATGATTTATCCAATTTATAGCAAATTTACTTGATATTTGGATGCTGGGAATAACAACATGATCTGGCTTTAATGATTAAATAGTGAAAGTGTGAGGCTGAAGTGAAAGAAAAAAAATATATATATATATACTCATTTATCATTTAGTGGAGATGGTGTGAAAACTCACAACTGTTCAGTGGAGCACTGGGGGAAAAGACACATGTTACTTACACAGTTACAGAAAAGCTTACTTTTCAGTCACAGTATAACTGAAAATATATTTTTCTTGTCAACTATTTCTTTCAGGATTATTCACATATCAGAAGGGATTAATACTTTCTCAAGGAAAATACAATGTGTTCTTGCATTTATAAATGTCTTTTTGACCCCCATTGAAGTATTAAAGATAAATTTGTTGATATTGTTCATAGTTCAGATATCCTTGGAAGCCTTGTAGCTAATAATAGAGAACCAACCAAAAATACAATGATGAAGTTTGTAACATTGAAAGCATCCCCATTTCAATAAGGCTTTCTTCCATCAAGATATATTTCCTCTGTAAATATTTTCCTTGATTCAAGAAAAAAAAAAAAACAGTATCTTTTAGAATGTTTAAGTTATAGGTGATGTTCTGGTCCTGAGCTTCAGTGAAGTTCTCAGTTTGATGGATCAAGTCCTAAAGTAATGTGGATTAAAGCTACATTTTAACTGTTGAAAAGACATTCCAAGTTTTTTTTTTTTTTTTTTTTTTTTTTTTTTTTTTTAATGGCAAAATACCTTTAAGTGGGGCTGGTAAGATGACTTAATGGTTTAAAGTGCTTGTTGCTTTCCAAGAGGACCTAAGTTCTGAAGTTCTGTCCCCAGCATCCACAGCAAGGAGTTCATGACTACCTATAATTCTAGCTCAAGGAGATCTGTTGCTCTCTTCTGGCTCCCTAAAACATATGCACACATGTAACACACACATACACACACATTAAATAAATACATGTTTTTTAAAGTCCTATAAATGATAAAAAGATAATTTTGGAAAATGTCCCTTTTTCTATAAAGAAAAATGCAATATCCACTATTTGTATTTATAATAAGAATCTAGTTTTAAAACATATTAAAGTACTGTAAAGAGATTTCAAATAATTTGTATTACAAGAAATTGATCAAAATACTATAAATTATATCATAAACATATATGTAAAGCCTATTCTGTAGCATAAAAGGAATCTGTATGCTAACTTTTAATTTTACTTCTATTTTATTTTCTTATATTCTTTCTGTGTATAATGTATGTATATATGTCTACAATTACCCCCCCACATCTTCTTATGTTATCTAATTTCTCCTGTCTTTAAAAAACCATATTTTATCTGTACAGTTCTTTATTGTATTCACCTCTTTACTGTAAAGTTTCCCAATATCTTTTCCTGCATCACTCTTCTTTCTTCATTATTTGGCCATAGTATATATCAGAGTTTGAAAAACTATGGCCATGGATCAAATTCAGCCCATGACCTGTTTTTATATACAGGAGTCTATTGGTACATGGTCATTCCCAATTTGCATTTCTACTGTCTGTTGTCTGATTTTGTTGTACAAACAAAATCTGAATGTTTACAATAAGCACTAGATGATACACTAAGTAAATCTAGAGATACTTGCTTTATCTGCCCATTTCAGAAATATTTAAATTGCTCTTGATGTAGAGGATATAAAAATCTTTCACGTTTCTTTTGTTGTTGTTGTTCATGATGCTATTGTTGCTGCAGAACAGAGAAGCCTTTTCCAGGAAATGTTCAGTACAGTTATTCTATAGAGACACTTTATAAAAGATAAACAAGAAAATTCCCTTGTGGGATGAATTTGTGAAATTCATCAAATTAATGTCCTCTTGCCCCTTCGGGCTTTGTTGTTGATATTGTCTAAACCAATATTTCACTATTTTCAAGGCTCTCTTCAAACTTGTAATCCTCCTGCCTCATCTACCTGAGCTCTAAGGATACAGCTATGTACTACCACACCTAACTTTAAGTTTTAAAGCATTTGAAGAACTCTAGTGAGTCCTACACAAAAGAGATTTCTTGAATCTAAGTTTGCTGGATAGTTGCAAAGGTAGCTAATCACATTTTCTTTCCCCACTTTTTATCTTGTTTTATTTTTCAGACACACTAGTTGTATATATTTATGTAGTAATGTTTGGACTAACACATACATTGAGTAATGATAAAATTAGGGTTTTGTAATAACCATTACTTTTAAACAGTTAAATTTTCTTGAATTTAGCACATTTAAAATCCTCTCTCTAGTTATTTCATCAGGAGAACTCAAAAGCTTAGTTGATCAATCTGGGACTTTTTGTAGGCTCTATCTTTTCCACTACTAACAATGTACTCTGCAAGTGCTATTTAAAATCTTATTTAGAAATGCTAGAATATTTGTTCTTCAATTGAATAAATAAACTATCTTATTTGATATTCTAAAATAAATATCTTTCATTCAAAGGGGTCTTCCTAGCCTTATTCTAGATGCATTAACAGGGAAGGAATCAAGATTGGAAAGCATATGAAATGTCTTCCTAAACAGTGACGCATCGCATAATGATTTGGCATATCAGTTAGTATGACCTAGATTCATGAGTGAAAAGGAAATGTTAAACATTAGAAATGCTATCAGACACACTTCCTCCAGGGGCATGTGAATATGTTCTGAGGAGATGAATTGTGGTCTCTGTCACTATCACTTGCTGTGAGGAAATGCAAAACTCTATGTTTACAAAGTGTTAAGAGAGCTGGAAAAAAAAAAAACAGTATAAGAAAAAGTTCAAGTAATCCAGATTGTTTCTTTTCCCCAAAGATGAAAAAGGAGTGATTTACTTGGTGGCGGTGATAAGTTCCTACTGCAACGAATAAACAGAATTTATTCTCTAGTAGAAAGAGTCACAAAGGAAGCTTCATTGTTCTTATTATTTCTTTGATTTAAATAACAAATCAGATGACATTAATGTGAAATGATGCACAAGGATAAAGTCATGTATAAAGTGCTGTGAAAGCTCTGATGAAGAGGTGGCTGCTTTTTGAATGATGGAGGATATAATAAAGAAATGTGGTTATCACAGATGTTTCTAAAGAAGTTTTCTGGCAATACTTTTGTAACAGAAAACCTGTTTCATATAAGGTAACGGATTACCTTAAGCCCTTTCTTCTTTGTAATTTGCTTGTAAGATAGATCTGAGATTCTTACAATTTTTGTTATTGTTGTTACTTCATTTAGAAACAAGGTCTTACTATGTAGCTCATCTTCTTCCTTCAAACTCTTGAGTGCTGGGATTACAGATATGAACTGCCATGACAAGTCTGTTCTAATAAATATATTCCAGGAAGATCCAAGATGGTGGAGGCCAGCACAAACAATATCTGAGAAGGAGAGGATATGAAACTCAGAAATTGGTGAGTCGAGGAGCAGCTCAAACCAGAAAAATCGACATTGGTCTCTGTCAATTGGTCTCTGAAAGAGAGGGGACATCACACCAGCTGAGAACATTTAAATTTAGGTCACCTGCAGACGTCTCCTGGGACAGAGAATGGTGGACCTTCAAACCCCTTGCACTCACCCTTCTGGGGCCTCCCTCCTCCTCCTCAGTGCCAGAGACTTAGCACAGATCTCACTGCCTGGGGACTGAGACAGCAGAGGCAGGCTCCTAACTCCTCAGCCATGGCTGCCAGCTGTACCAGCCTTCAGAGACCCAGATTTGTGGAACCATCCTTCTGAATTCTAGGTCTGTGAGCTGCTGCACAGACTCCACAAGGCCTCCCAGCCAGTGACTGTAAGGGCTGCCTAATCCCTCAATGGCGGACAGCCAAATGTACAGCCACCAAACTTCACCAGACCCTCCAAACCACCCAGGTACACCAGGCGCCCAGCCACCTAGGTCCATGGACCACAGTGTGTCTCCCTGGGACTTCCCAAAAAGCACTGGACTGGACTCCCAATTCTGCTGCTGTAGCTGGACTCCTTAGTTCAGTGGCTGCAGCACCACTGACTTGACAGAGCTCACTTGCATTTGCCCCAGCAGGACCAAACCTGAGAGTAGAGAAAAAAGGGAACCCCTGTGCTTTCCGACTTGACCTGCTAGAGAGTGAGCATGCCTTAAAGAGTCTGCATAGGGTCCATCTAAGACAGCAACCAGACATCAGACCCCTCCCACCCACGCTCCCACTGTGGGAAACAGAGGGATTATTGGGACAGTGTTCTCAGTATTGAAGCCCCTGATCTGAGAGTCTACCAATGGAATTCAGGCAAATAACTCCTGGAGCTCAGTCAGAGCTGAATACCAGTAGCCTATAGGCCACTGAGGTATTCAGGGAATTTGCACTAACAAATTGCTCCCTCAATCACCTGTGACACCTTCAGTGCCTCCAACTCCTTCAATGCCTGTAAGGCACCCCTCCTTCACAATCCAGGCTCCTATATTCACTAGCACCCTGTCCTTCAAGGCACCCTTCCACACACACAGACACACTCACCTGCATTTGTCCTTCTGTGCCTGCAGACCTTCCTTCCACAGGTACAGCTGAAACAACAATGCACATGCTAAAACCACTGGACCTCTCTTATCTTCCTGAAGAATTCTCCAGACACCAGAGAAAGACAGTACCAGTCTGAACTTCAGAATCCATGACAAAGTGAAGGTTACAGATAAGCAAATGGCCAGTGGTAGGTATAAAAACACATCCAACAAAAATCAGGACATCATGGCTTCACCAGCAACCCCCCAAATCAATGGATATTCCAATTCATTGTAATACTGGAAAATGACTTTAAAGCTATGCTTATCTAGTTATTAGAGGCACATAAAGAGGAAATGAACCAATATCACAAAGAATTAGACACACTAGTAGAGGCAAATACAGAGGAAATGAGCAAAGCTTTCAAAAAAACACAGGCAATTATAGCCAAAAAAAAATAAAGGCACAAGTAGAGGCACAATTAGTGGCATATAGAGAGGAAATGGACAAAAAAATAGAGACCATCATAGGGAGACAAGAATCCACATTCAAATAGATGAAGGAAATGGTGCAAGGCATGAAAATAGAATTAGAATCAATAAAGAAATTCAAAAACAGAGAAAACCCTGGAGCTGGAGAACTTAGAGAAAAGATCAGGAAACACAAAGGTAAACATCACCAACAGAATAAAAGAGATGGAAGAGAGAACCTCTGGTGCTGAAGATACACTCGCAGAAATTGATACTTCTCTCAAAGAAAAAGTAAAACTGATAAAGTTCCAATCACAAAATAGCCAAGAAATCAAGGACGCCATGAAAAGACAAAATCTAAGAATAATAGGAATTAATGAAAAAGAAGACTCCAGGCTCCAAGGTCCAGAACATATTTTCAAGAAAATTATAGAAGAAAATTTTCCCAACTTAAAGAAAGAGAGGTCCATAAATATACAAGAGGCCTACAGAACACCAAATAGACTAGACCAGAAAAGAAACACATCACATCAAATCATAGTCAAAAAATTAAATCTACAGAACAAAGAAAAGATATTAAAAGCAGCAAGGAAAAAGACCAAGTAACATATAAAGTTAGACCTATTAGAATCACACTGGACCTCTCATCAGAAACTATGAAAGCCAGAAGGGCCTGGGCAGGTGTCATGCAGACTCTTAGAGACCACAGATGCCAACCCAGACTACTATACCCTGCAAAGCTTTCAATCAACATAGATGGAGAAAACAAAATATTCCATGACAAAACTAAATTTATACACTATCTACACAACAAACTATCCCTACAGAAGATACTAGAAGGAAAACTCCAATCCAATGAAACCAACTTCACCAAAGAAAACATAGCATACAGATAATATCCCAACAAAAATTCAGAGAAAACAAGCAATGAAACACCGTAAAACCACCAACTCCACAATAAAAGGAACTAATGTTCATTGGTCACTATTATCCATCAACATCAATGGACTCAACTCTCCAATAAAAAGACACAGACTAACAGAATGGGTGTGGAAACAGGATCCAACATTCTGTTGCATCCAATAAACACACCTCTGCAACAAAGATAAACACTACCTCAGAGTAAAGGGCTGGAAAAATATCTTTCAAGCAAACAGACCCAGAAAACAAGCTGGGGTAGCTATCCTAACACCTATTAAAATAGACTTTCAACCAAAATTAATCAAAAAACATGACGAGGGAAACTACATTCTCATCAAAGGAAAAATTCACCAAGAGGACATCACAATTCTGAACATCTATGCCCCAAATACAAGAACACCTACATTCATAAATGAAACATTATTAAAACTTAAATCACACATCGATCACAACACATTAATAGTGGGAGTATTAAACAGCCCACTTTCACCAAGGGACAGAAAATATAGACAGAAGCCAAATAAGGAAATAAAGGCACTTACAGAGGTCCTAAATCAAAAGAACCTAATAGATGTCTACAGAACTTTCCACCTAAACTCAAAAGAGCATACCTTCTTTACATCACCTCATGGAACCTTCTCCAAAATAAACCATATAGTTGGTCACAAAGCAAGCCTCAACACATACAAAAATATTAAAACAATCCCCTGGATTCTATCTGACCACCATGGACTAAAGCTGGACCTCAGCAACAATAGAAATATCAAAAAGCCTACAAGCATATGGAAACTGAACAACTTAAAGCTCAATTACAGCTAGATTAGGGAAGAAATAAGGAAAGAAATTAAAAGCATCCTAGAATTCAATGAAAACAAAGGTACAACAAACCATAATTTATGGGAGACAATGAAAGCAGTGCTCAGAAAAAAATCCATAGCATTAAGTGCTTTCAAGATAAAATTTGTGACATCTCATACAAGCAATGTAATGGCCCAACTGAAATCCCTAGGAAAAAAAAAAAAAAGCAAATACACCCAAAAAGAGCAGACAGCTGTAAATAATCAAACTTAAGGCAGAAATCAATCAATTAGAAACAAATAAAACTACTCAAAGAATCCATGAAAACAAGAGCTGGTTCTTTGAGAAAATCAACAAGATAGAAAAACCTTTAACCAAACTAACTAACAAGGCAGAAAGAAACTATCTAAATAAGCAAATTCAGAAATGAAAAGGGGGACCTTACTACAGACAGGAAATCCAAACAATCATTAGGTCATACTACAAAAGCCTATATGCCACAAAATCAAAAATCTAAAAGAAATGCATAATTTTCATGATAGATTCCATCCATCGAAATTAAGCCATGGTAAGGTAGAAGGACTGAATAGGCCTATATCCCCCAAGGAAATAGAAGCAGTCACCGACAATCTCCCTTCAAAAAATACTCTGGGCCAGAAGGATACTGTGCAGTATTCTAACATATCTTCAAAGAAGTGCTAAATCCAATTTTCTCCAAACTATTCCACAAAATAGAAAAAGAAGGAACATTACCAAACTCATTCTATGAAGCCACAGTCACCTTGATACCTAAACCACACAGAGATCCAAAAAAAAAAAAAAAAAAACCGGAACTTCAGACCTATCTCTCTTATGAACATTGATGCAAAAATACTCAATAAAATACTTGTAAACCAAATCCAAGAACACATCAAAGATATTATCCACTATGACCAAGTAGGCTTCATCCCAGGCATGCAAGGGTGGTTCAACATATGGATATCCATCAATGTAATCCACCACATAAACAAACTGAAAGAGAAAAACCACATGATCATCTCCTTAGATGCTGAAAAAGCATTTGACAAAGTCCAACACCCATTCATGTTTAAAGTCTTGGAGAGATCAGGCATACAAGGCACATACCTAAACATAGTAAAGGCAATATACAGCAAGCCTAGAGCAAACATCAAACTGAATGGAGAGAAACTTAAATCAACCCCACTGAAATCAGGGACAAGACAAGGCTGCCCACTCTTTCCATATCTCTTCAACATAGTACTTGAAGTCCTCGCTAAAGCAATAAGATAACTAAAGGAGATCCAGGGGATACAAACTGGAAAGGAATAAATCAAAGCATCACTATTTTCAGATGATATGATAGTATACATGAGCGACCCGAAAAATATAAACAAAGAACTCCTTCAGCTGATAAACACCTTCAGCAAAGTTGCTGGATACAAAATCAGCTCAAAAAAAATCAGAAGCCTTCCTGTATACCCAAGATAAAAGGGCCGAGAAAGAAATCAGGGAAACAACACCCTTCATAATAGCCACTAATAACATAAAATACCTTGGGGTGACTCTAACCAAGCAAGTGAAAGACCTGTTTGAAAAAAACAGTCTCTGAAGAAAGAAATTGAAGAAGAAATCAGAAAATGGAAAGATCTCTCGTGCTCATGGATTGGTAGGATTAACATTATGAAAATGGCCATCCTGCCAAATGCAATCTACAGATTCAATGCAGTTCCCATCAAAATACCAACTCAGTTCTTTACAGACCTTGAAATAAAGATTCTCAGCTTCATATGGAGAAACAAAAAGCCCAGAAACTCCAAAATGATCCTGTACAACAAGAGATCATCTGGAGATATCTCCATCCCTGATCTCAAGCTGTACTCCAGAGTAATAGTAATAAAACTGCATGATATTTGCATAGAAACCGAAAGGAGGATCAATGGAACCAAATAGAAGACCCAGAAATAAATCCACACACCTATGAATACTTGATTTTTGACAAAGAAGCCAAAACCACTCAATGGAAAAAGTACAGCATCTTCAACAAATGATGCTGATCCAACTGGATGTCTACATGCAGAAAAATGAAAATAGATCCATATTTATCACCCTGCATAAAAATAAACTCCAAGTGGATCAAAGACCTCAGCATAAAATCAGATATGCTAAAACAGAAGAAAAAGTGGGAAAGAGCCTAAAACTCACTGGCACAGGAGACAACTTCATGAACAGAACACCATCAGCACCGGCTCTAAGAGAAACAATCAATAAATGGGACCTCATGAAACTGAAAATCTTTTGTAAAGCAAAAGACACTGTCGTCAGAACAAAATGACAGACTACAGACTGAGAATGTTTCTTCACCAACCCTGTATCTGACAGAGGGCTGATATCCAGAATATATAAAGAACTAAAGAAGTTAAAAAGCAATAAATCGAGCAATCCAATTTAAAAAACAGAGCTCTTTGATCACCTCCCCCTGAGGGAGGAGCAGCCCTACCAGGCCACAGAAGAGGACAATGCAGCCACTTTTGACGAGAACTGATAGACTAAGATCAGAAAGGAGAGGAGATCCTCCCCTATCAGTGGACTTGAGGAGGGGCATGCATGCAGAAACGGGAGGGAGGGTGGGATCGGGAGGGGAGGAGGGAGGGGCTTATGGGGGGATACAAAATGAATAAAGTATAATAAATAAAAAATAAAAAAGTTAAAAAAAACAGAGACTTCTCTGTAGAGGAATACAGAATGGCAGAGAAACGCTTAAAGAGATGTTGAATATCTTTAGCCATCAGAGAGATGCAAATCAAAATGACCCTTATTTCTCCTTAACACCCATCAAAATGGCTAAAATAAAATACTCAAATGACAGCACATGTTGGAGAGGTTGTGGGGAAAAGGGAACCCTCCTCCAATGCTGATGGGAATGTAAACTTGTACAACCACTTTGGAAATCAATCTGGTGCTTTCTCAGACAATTAGGAATAGTGTTTCCTCATGACCCAACTATACCACTCCTAAGCATAGACCCAAAATTTGCTCAAGTACACAACAGGAACATTTGCTCAACCATGTTTGTAGCAGCTTTATTTGTAATGGCTAGAACCTGGAAACAACCCAGATGTCCATCAACGGAGGAATGGATACAGAAAGTGTGGTATATTTACACAATGGAATACTACTCAGCAATCAAAAACGAGGATATCATGAAATTTGCAGACAAGTGGTGGGATCTAGAAAAAATGATCCTGAATAAGGTATCCCAGAAGGAGAAAGACACACATGGTATGTACTCACTTATATAGACCTATAAGGTATGATAAACATAATGAAATCTATACACCTAATGAAGATAAACAAGAAACAGTACCCGGGGTAAGATGATCAATCCTCACTTAGAAAGCCAAATGGGATGGGCATTGGACATAGGAGAAAACAAGTAACAGGACATGAGCCTACAGCAGAGGGCCTCTGAAAGACTCTACCTAGCAGTGTATCAAAGCAGATAATAAGACTCATAACCAAACCTTTGGCAGAGTGCAGGGTATCATATGAAAGAAGGGGGAGTTAGTATGTCCTGGAGAGGACAGGAGCTCCACAAGGACCAAATATATCTGGGCACAGAGGTCTTTTATGAGACTGTTTCTCCAACCAAGGACCATGTATGGACATAACCTAGAACCTCTGCTCAGATATAGCTTGTGGCAACCCAGTAACCAATTGCTTTTCCTAGTAAAGGGAACAGGGACTATTTCTGACAGGAACTCAATGGTAGGCTCTTTGCCCTCCCAGCCCCGAAAGGAGGAGCAGTCCTGCTAGGCCACAGAGGAGGACTTTGCAGCCAGTCCTGAAGATACCTGATAAAACAGGGTCAGATGAAAGGGGAGGAGGTCCTCCCCTGTCAGTGGACTTGGAAGGGAGCATGGAGGAGATGAGGGAGTGAGAGTGGGATTAGGAGGGAATGAGGGAGCGGGATACAGCTGGGATTCAGAGTTAAATAAATGTAACTAATAATAAAAATAAACAGTAAAAAATAATAAATAAAAAAAGAAAAAAGAATGAAATTTGTGCTCTGTGAATGTGTGTGTATCTGGTGCATGTGTATGCACGTATGTGTGTTTCTGTGTGTATATGTATGTATTTATGTATGTACCTAAAAGCATGCATAGAGGCCAGAGAAAATTACCAGATGTTTTGCTCTATCAATATTTTATTCTTCAACACATTCTCTCTAACTGGAATTGCATTAGCATAAAACATGGCTTTGACTCCAGAGCTACACCTATTTAAAGATGATCATGGCCATAGGTGCCTGTAATGTCAAGGTTGGGGGATCAGAGAGAGACCAATGGATCCTGGTAGCTCTAGGTCTTTATGCTAGCACAAGCACTCCTACCCACTGAGCCATCTCCCTAACATGTCAAATTTTAAATTGAAGTTCCAGCACCCCCACCATAAAAATCTCAATTTGTTCTAGCTTGATTTTTCTGTTACTGTTAAAAAAGACACTGACCAAAGGCACCATTGGAAGGGAATTGTTTATTTTGGCTTACAGATTGCAGTCTGTCACTGAGAGAAACCAAACCAATAACTAAAATGGAGGCAGAACTAAAGAAGGAACTGGGGAATGCTGTTTACTAGATTACTCCTTGGATTTTTCAGTTACCATTCATATACATCTCAGGAATATCTGGCCAGAGGTACCACTGCCCACAGTGTGCAAGGCCCTTCCACATCAATCAACAATTAAGAAAACCCACCATAGACTTTTCCACAGGCCAATGTAGGGCATTTTCTCAATTGAAATTCCTAATTCCTAGGTGTGTCAAATTGACAACAAAGCTAATCAGGACAGAACTACATCAGTAGAAAGGTAATTTATAGTAAAGTAGAATTTGTCGTTTCATATATCCTTAAAATATGATCTAATAGTAGGATTATAATTGCTTTTGTGCCTGTTCCTCCAGTGTATATAGAGAATCAGTACTTATATGTACATATTAAAATACTTATTATTACATATCATCATTTAATAAAAGTTTTCTTTGATTCAAGCTCAAAAGAGAGATTTCTAAGTAAAAAACAATCTAGTACTAAATGAAGACAATATTATTTTGTATCTTTTTCAAGGTAATGAGAAAATCATGGATTTTATGGCATATCTCAAATATTTATTTAAATTCAAAATTTCTTTTCCCAAGAAAAGTTTTCTGTTACTATACAATTTGTAAGTATTTCTGTTTCAATTACATTGTCTCATTTTTCAGAGATATAATTACTTTTAATGATAAACCTCAACTTTTTTTTCTTCATTTTAATAATTTTCTATAATTCTTATCTCTTATTTTCTTTAAGCAGAATAGTCTCCCAATGTCAATTTCTTTATTAGCATTTGTAATAGATTTTTAAATTAATTAATTAATTTTGTTGATTTTTTATTATAATTTGTTACAATTTATTCAATTTGTATCCCAGCTGTGGCACACTCCTTCATTCTCCTCACAATTCCACCCTCCCTCTCTCTTCTCCTCTTATGGCCCTCCCCTAGCCCAATGATAGAGGAGGTGCTTCTTCCTTCTACTTGGCCCTAGCCTATCATGTCTCATCAGAAATTGTTACGTGTCTTCCTCTGTGGCCTGGCAAAGCTGCACCCACCAGGGGGAGGTGATCAGAGAGAATGTAATGTCACTGAGTTCATGCCAGAGAAAGCACTCCCTTACCAGGGACCCAACCTGGATATCGAGTCAATGGGTTACATGTGAGCTGGGGTTTTAGGTCCTCTTCATGCATTTTACTTGTTTGGCATATCATTCTCTACAGCCTCCAGGGCTCATGTTATTTTATTTTTTATTTTTTTGGCTCTGTCTGTCTCTTTTTGGAGTTCCTATCACCTCCAGGTCTTCATATTTCCCCCTTCCTTCATAAGATTCCATGTACTCTGTTCAAAGTTTGGCTATAAGTCTCAGAAACTGCTTTGATCCCTTGATCAGTAGTCTTTCTGAGACAATCTGTGGTAGGCTCTTATCCTGTTCCCTTTCTTTCCCCACTTCAGATGTTGATTGTGTTTGTCTTCCGGAATGAGAATTGAGTATTTTTCCTACGGTCGTTCTTGTTGTTTAGCTTCTTTAAGAGTATATATTTTAGTATGTTTATCCTATATTATGTGGCTAATACCCAGTTAAGAGTGAGTATATACCAGGTGTGTCTTCTGCTTTTGAGTTACCTTACTCAGGATGATCTTTTCTAGTTCCCACTATTTGCCTGCAAATTTCAGGGTTTCTTTGTTTTTAATAGCTGAATAGTATTCCATTGTGAAAATGTACCACAATTTCTGTATCCATTCCTCAGTTGACAGACATCTGGCTTGTTTCCAGATTCTGGCTATTATGAATAAAGCTGCTGTGAACATGGATGGACAAATGTCCTTGTTGTGTACTTGAACATATTTTGGATATACGCCTAGGAGTGGTGTAGCTGGATCTTGAGGAAGCACTATCACTAATTGTCTGAGAAAATGCCAGATTAATTTCCAAAGTAGTCATAAAAGTTTACATTCCCACCAGTACTGGAGGAGGGTTCCACATCCTCTCTAGCATGTATTGTCAACTGAGTTTTTGATCTTAGCCATTCTAATGGGTGTAAGGTGAAATCTCAGGCTTGTTTTGATTTGTATGTCCTAGATGACTAAGGACATTGAACATTGAAGTTTTTCTCTGCCATTTGATATTCCTCTATTGAGAATTCTCTGTTTAGCTCTACATCCCATTTTTTAGTTTGATTAATTGGTTTGTGGATGTCTATTTTCTTAAGTTCTTTATGTATTCTGGATATTAGGCCATGAGTGACCTCAAAAATTCTACCAGAGATCTCCTTCAGCTGAGAAACACCTTCATCAAAGTGGCAGGATTCAAAATCAACTCAAAAATATCAGAAGCCCTCCTGTATACCAAAGACAAAAGGGCCGAGAAAGAAATTAGGGAAGCAACACCCTTTAAAATAGCCACAAATGACATAAAGAACCTTGTTGTAACTCTAACCAAGTATGTGAAAGACCTGTTTGAAAAAATTTCAAGTCTCTGAAGAAAGAAATTAAAGAAGATAGCAGAAGATGGAAAGATCTCCTATGCTCATGGCTCGGTAGGATTAACATAGTGAAAATAGCCATCCTACCAAAAGAAACCTATAGATTCCATGTAATTCTCATCAAAATACCAACACAATTCTTTGCAGAACTTGAAAGAAAAATTCTCTATTTTATATAGAGTAACAAAAAACACCAATGAACTAAACAACCCTCTAAAAAAAAAAAATCTGGGAGGTATCTCAATCCCTGATCTCAAACTGCATTGTAGAGGTACAATAATAAAAACTGCATAATACTGGCATACAAACAGACTAGTGGATCAATGGAATCGAATTGAAGACCCAAAAATAAACCCACACACCTACAGATACTTGATTTTTGACAAAGAAGCCAAAACAATACAATGGAAAAATGATAGCATTTTCAACAAATTGTTCTGGGCTAACTGGATGTCTACATGTAGAAAAATGCAAATGGGTCCATATTTATCACCAAACTAATGTCCAAATGGATCAAAAACCTCAACATAAAACAAGACACACTAACCTCTTCGAAGAAAAAATGGGGAAGAGCTTTGAACTCATTGGCAGAGGAGACAACTTCTTGAACAGAACACCAACAGCACAGGCTCTAAGATCAACAATCAACAAATGGGAACTCATGAAACTGAAAAGCTTTTGTAAAGCAAAATAATACACTGTCATTAAAACAAAATGACAATTTACAGATTGGTATAGGATCTTCACCAACTCGATATCTGACAGAGGGCTAATATCCAAAATATAAAGACAACTTAAGAAGTTAAACAGCAACAAACCAAGTAATCCAATTTAAAAATGGTGTACTGAGCTAAACAGTATTCTCTGTAAAGGAATATAGAATGGTAGAGAAGCATTTTAAGAATTTCTCAATATCCTTAGTTATCAAGGAAATGCAAATCAAACTGACTCTGATAATTCACCTTACACCCATCAGAATAGCTAAGATAAAAACTCAAGTGACAAGGATGTGGAGAAAGGGGAACCCTTCTCCATTGCTGGTGGGAATGTAAACTTGTACAACCACTTTGGAATTCAATCTGGTGCCTTCTTAAAAAAATTGGGAATAGTGCTTCCTCAAGATCAAGCTATACCACTCCTAGGCATATATCCAAAACATGCTCAACTATACATTTTCTCAACCATGTTTGTAGAAGATTTATTTGTAATAGCAATAATCTGGACACAACCTAGATGTCCCTCTGTGGAGGAATGGATATAGAAATTGGAATGCATTTACACAATGGAATACTATACAGCTATTAAAAACAAGGAAACCCTGAAATTTGTAGGAAAATGGTGGAAACTAGAAAAAAATCATCTAGAGTGAGGTAACTCAGAAGCACAAAGACACACATGGTATATATTCACTCATAAGTGAATTTTAGGCATATAATATAGGATAAACAAACTAAAATCTATACTTCTAAAGAAGCTAAACAATAAGGAAGACCCTAGGGAAGATGTTTAATCCTCAGTCAGAAGGGCTAACGTGATAGACATCTGAAGTAGTAGAAGACAAGAAACAGGACAGAAGCCTACCACAGATGGATGCTGAAAGACTCTACTGATCAAGGTATTGAAACAGAGGCTGAGACTCATAGCCCAACTTTGGACAGAATGCAGGAAATCTTAGGAAAGAAGGGGGAGATGGAAAGACCTGAACGGGACAGGAGCTCCAAAAGGAGACCAACAGAGCCATAAAAACTGAGCCCTGAGGGCCTCGAAGAGAATGATACCCCAACCAAGGGCATTGCATGGTAAGAGCCTAATACCCTGACTCAGATGTAGCCCATAGACTCACTCTCCATGTGGGTTCCTTAGTAAGGGGAGCAGGGACTTTCTCTGGCATGAACTCAGTGACAGGTTCTCTGATCACTGCCCCCTTGGAGGCGTACAGCCATGCCTGGCCACAGAGGAAGACAATGCAACCAGTTCTGATGAGATCTGGTAGGCTAAGGTCAAATAGAATGGGAGGAGGACCTCCCCCATCAGTAGACTAAAGGAGGGGCATATTGGGAGGAGGGTGAGATTGAGAAGAGAAGGGGGGCGGAGCCAAGATGACGACTAGCACACACAGTTTCTGAGCTGTGGAATTGCTAACCATCTGAGTTGGTGCGTGGAAGGACCTCTAACGCAGGAAAACAACGGTGAGGCTTCCTAAACAACAAGGAACACCGCAGGAGGCGAAAACTTTGGTCTCGGGGCACCCGCAGACTTGTTTGGGGAAGGTGAGAAACTATCCTTTGATCTCGAGGCACTCCCCTCCCCCAGACTTCCTTCCTCCTCTGCACAGCGGAATCATCTTTCTCTGCGCAGACGTAACTGCCTGGGGTCTGCAGCGGCTGAGGCGGAGCTCCAAGCCCTTTAGCAGCAGGTGCCAGCAGTACCCGTCTCAGAGTCCCAGATCCGCGCTGCGGCTGCACCATCCTCCCAGGGCCCTAGTCTGCTAGACGCCATACTAGCTCCACAGGATCGTGATCACTGACAGTACGGCCCGCCCAATCCCACAGTGACAGAAAATACGCTATATACTCCCCAAAACCAGACAGAAACGCCACACTAGCTAGGCACACCAGGCGCTGGGAGAGCACAGTGAAGAGACCCCAGGACTTCCCAGAAAACATCTGGACTAGCAACCTAGTCTCTAGTTACAACGGGACTTTCTAACCTGGCAGCGGAGCAGCACTGAGCTGGCGGGGCACATCAGCCCTCCAGTTTAAGACTAACCAGGGCCAAACCAGAGAACAGAAAGCCTGATTACCCCGATCCCTACTGATGTGACCACCTTGAAATCTCCAGTTGCAGCAAGACCTCATAACCTGGCAGTGACAGCAGCACAGAGCTGGCAGAACACATCAAAGAAGCAGGGCCAAACCAGAGAGCAGAGAGCCCAGATACCCTGATCTATGCCAAGTGACCTGCCTGTAAGTGAGTGCACCCTTGAGAATCTGCAGATCACCAGATCCTGGGTCCTTCTAAAACAGAAGCCAGGCATCGAACCCCCTCCCACCCATATACCCACTTTGGGAAACAGAGGGGCACTTGGAACATTGAAGTTCCTGCTCTGTGGGTCTAATTGAGGAGTTAAGGCTGTTAATGACAGAAATCGCACTGTGATCATCACTAGTGCCTGCGACATATACAGTGCAGAGCCTCTCCCACACACTCAAGGGTTCAACATTAGCCATCACTCTGTCCCTTGAGATACACGTCCACGCACACCTCCACACATGCACACATACACACACACACACACACACACACACACACACTTGCATTTGCCCAGTCTGCGTCTGCGTACTTTTTTCCCACAGGTACAGCTAGTCCTCAGCACGTGCTAAAGACATGGGACATCTCTCAGCTTGCTGAAGAACTCTCCAGACGCCAGAGAGAGACAGTACCAGTCTGATCTGCAGAATTCAAAAACAAACAGGGAAGGTTTCAGATAAGCCAATGGCCAGGGGTAGGCGAAAGAACACTTCCAACATAAATCAGGACATCATGACTTCACAAGGAAACCCCAAAATTGATGGATACTCCAATTTATCAGAAGCACAGGAAAATGGCCTTAAAGCCATGCTTACCCAATTATTTGAGGCTCATAAGGAGGAAATGAACAAATCTTTCAAAGAGTTGGCCAGTCAATTGGAGGTAAGGAAAGAAGAAATAGACAAAAGCCTTGAAGAAACACAGGCAAACATAGCCAAACAAATAGAAGCACAACTAGAGATAAAATTAGTGGCATATAAAAAGGAAATGAACAAGAAAATAGAGACCATCATAGAGAGACAGGAATCCAAATTCAAACAGATGAAAGAAATGGTGCAAGACATGAAAACAGAATTAGGGTCAATAAAGAAAACACAAAACGAGAAAACCCTTGAGGTGGAGAACTTGGAGAAAAGATCAGGAACAACAAAAGTAAGCATCACCAACAGAATACAAGAGATGGAAGAGAGAATCTCTGGAGCTGAAGACACACTTGCAGAAATTGATACTTCTCTCAAAAAAAAAGTAAAATCAGAAAAGTTCCAATCACAAAATATCCAAGAAATCAAGGACGCTATAAAAAGACAAAATCTAAGAATAATAGAAATTGATGAAAAAGAAGACCCCAGGCTCCAAGGTCCAGAAAATATTTTCAAGAAAATCATAGAAGAAAATTTTCCCAACTTAAAGAAAGAGATGTCCATAAATATACAAGAGGCCTACAGAACTCCAAATAGACTAGACCAGAAAAAAAAAAAAAAAACACATCCCGTCACATCATAGTCAAAACACTAAATCTACAGAACAAAGAAAAGATATTAAAAGCAGCCAGGAAAAAAGGCCAAGTAACATATGAAGGTAGACCCATCAGAATCACACCGGACTTCTCATCAGAAATTATGAAAGCCAGAAGGGCCTGGGAAAGTATCATGGAGACTCTAAGAGATCATAAATGTCAACCCAGACTACTAGACCCTGCAAAGCTTTCAATCAACATAGATGGAGAAAACAAAACCTTCCATGAGAAAACTAAATTTACGCAATATCTACACAGCAAACCAACCCTACAGAAGATACTAGAAGGAAAACTCCAATCCAACGAAAACAACTTCACCCAAGAAAACAGGGCATACAGAAAATATCCCTACAAAAATGAAAGGAAAACAAGCAATGAAATAGGGTAAGATCACCGATTCCATTACAAAAGGAAATAACATGCATTGGTCACTTCTATCTATCAATATCAATGGACTCAACTCCCCAGTAAAAAGACAAGGCTAACAGAATGCTTGTGGAAACAGGATCCAACATTCTGTTGCATCCAAGAAACACACCTATGCAACAAAGATAAACACCACCTCAGAGTAAAGGGCTGGAAAAAATGTTTTTCAAGCAAATGGTTCCAGAAAACAAGCTGGAGTAGCCATCCTAATATCTAATAAAATAGACTTTCATCCAAAGTTAATCAAAATGATAAGGAGAGCAACTATATTCTCATCAAAGGAAAAATCCACCAAGAGGACATCACAATCTTGAATATCTATGCCCCAAATACAAGAGCACCCACATTCGTAAATGAAACATTATTAAAGCTTAAATCATACATTGATCCTAATACCTTAATAGTGGGAGACTTCAACACACCACTCTCATCAAGGGACAGATCAACCAGACAGACACCAAATAGGGAAATAAAAGCACTCACAGAATCCCTAAATCAAATGGACCTAATATATGTCTACAGATCTTTTCACCCAAACTCAAAAGAGTACACCTTCTTTTCAGCACCAAATGGAAACTTCTCCAAAATAGACCATATAGTGGGTCACAAAGCAAGCCTCAACAAATAAAAAAAGGTTGAAATAATCCCTTGTATACTATCCGACCACCAAGGACTAAAGCTGGACAACAACAACAACAGAAACAACAAAAAACTGACACGCACATGGAAACTGAACAACTTACTACTCAATGACAGCTGGGTCAAGGAAGAAATAAAGAAAAAATTAAAGACTTCCTAGAATTCAATGAGAATGAAGGCAAAACATACCCAAATTTATGGGACACATTGAAAGCAGTGCTCAGAGGAAAATTTATAACACTAAGTGCCTGCAAGAAGAAATTTGTAACATCACATACAAACAACTGCATGGCCCAACTGAAAACCCTAGAAAAAAAAGAAGCAGATACACCCAAGGGAAGCAGAAGGCTGGAAATAATCAAACTCAGGGCTGAAATCAATCAATTAGAAACAAACAAAACTATTCAAAGAATCAATGAAACAAAAAGCTGGTTCTTTGAGAAAATCAACAAGATAGAAAAACCCTTAGCCAAACTAACTAAAGAGCAGAGAGAAACTATCTAAATAAGCAAATTCAGAAATGAAAAGGGGGACCTAACTACAAACACTGTGGATATCCAAACAATTATTAGGTCATACTACAAAAACCTATATGGCACAAAATTTGAAAATCTAAATGAAATGGATAATTTTCTTGACAGAATCCATCTACCAAAATTAAGCAAAGATCAGGTAAAAAGACTGAATAGCCCTATATCTCCCAAGGAAATTGAAGCAGTCATTAACAGTCTCCCCTCCAAAAAAAGCCCTGGACCAGATGGCTTCAGCACAGAATTCTACAAGACCTTCAAAGAAGTGCTAACACCAATTCTCCTCAAAATATTCCACAAAATAGAAACATAAGGAACACTACCAAACTCATTCTATGAAGCCACAGTCACCTTGATACCTAAACCACACAAAGATCCAACAAAAAAAGAGAACTTCAGACCTATCTCTCTTATGAACATTGATGCAAAAATACTCAATAAAATACTTGCAAACCGAATCCAAGAACACATCAAAGATATCATCCACCACGACCAAGTAGGCTTCATCCCAGGCATGCAAGAGTGGATCACCATACGGAAATCCATCAATATAATCCACCACATAAACAAACTGAAGGAGAAAAACCACATGATCATCTCCTTAGATGCCTAAAAAGCATTTGAAAATCCAACACCCATTCATGTTTAAAGTCTTGGAGAGATCAGGGATACAAGGCACATACCTAAAGATAGTAAAGGCAATATACAGCAAGCCTATAGCCAACATCAAACTCAATGGAGAGAAACTTAAATCAATCCCACTGAAATCAGGGACAAGACAAGGCTGCCCACTGTCTCCATATCACTTCAACATAGTACTTGAAGTCCTAGCCAGAGCAATAAGACAACGAAAGGAGATCAAGGGGATACAAATCGGAAAGGAAGAGTTCAAAGTGTCACTATTCGCAGATGATATGATAGTATACATGAACGACCCTAAAAATTCAACCAGAGAACTCCTTCAGCTGATAAAAACCTTCAGCAAAGTGGCAGGATGCAAAATCAACTCAAAAAAATCAGAAGCCCTCCTGTACACCAAAGACAAAAAGGCTGAGAAAGAAATTAGGGAAACAACACCCTTCACAATAGCCACTAATAAAATAAAGTACCTTGGTGTGACTCTAACCAAGGAAGTGAAAGACCTGTTTGAGAAAAAATTTCAAGTTTCTGAAGAAAGAAATCGAAGAAGTTCTCAGAAGATGGAAAGATCTCCCGTGCTCATGGATTGTTAGGATTAACATTGTGAAAATGGCCATCCTGCCAAAAGCAATCTACAGATTCAATGCAATTCCCATAAAAATACCAACTCAATTCTTTACAGACCTTGAAAAAAAGATTCTCAGCTTCATATGGAGAAACAAAAAACTCAGAATCTCCAAAACGATCCTGTACAACAGGTCATCTGGAGGTATCGCCATCCCTAATCTCAAGCTGTACTACAGGGCAATAGTAATAAAAACTGCATGGTATTGGAATAGAAACAGAAAGGAGGATCAATGGAACCGCATAGAAGACCCAGAAATAAACCCACACACCTATAAATACTCGATATTTGACAAAGAAACCAAATCCATTCAATGGAAACAAGACAGTATATTCAACAAATTGTGCTGGACCAACTGGATGTCTACATGCAGAAAAATGAAAATAGATCCATATTTATCACCTTGCACAAAACTAAAGTCAAAGTGAATCAAGGTCCTCAACATAAAACCAGATACTCTAAATCAGTTGGAAAAAAAGTGGGGAACAGCCTAGAACTCATTGGCACAGGAGACAACTTCCTGAACAGAACACCAATAGCACAGGCTCTAAGAGCAACAATCAATAAATGGGACCTCATGAAACTGAAAAGCTTCTGTAAAGCAAAAGACACTGTCATCAAAACAAAACGACTGCCTACAGATTGGGAAAGAATCTTCACCAACCCTTTATCTGGCAGAGGGCTAATATCCAGTATATATAAAGAACTAAAGAAGCAGAAAAGCTACAAACCAAGTAATCCCATTAAAAAATGGGGAATGGAGCTAAACAGAGAATTCTCGAAAGAGGAACATCAAATGGCAGAGAAACACTTAAAGAAATGTTCAACCTCATTAGCCATTAGGGAAATGCAAATCAAAACAACCCTGAGATTTCACCTTACACCCATCAGAATGGCCAAGATGAAAAACTCAAGTGACAACACATGCTGGAGAGGTTGTGGAGAAAAAGGAACCCTCCTCCATTGCTGGTGGGAATGTAAACTGGTACAACCACTTTGGAAGTCAATCTGGCGCTTTCTCAGACAATTAGGGGTAGTGCTACCTCAAGACCCAGCTATACCACTCCTAGGTATATACCCAAAATTTGCTCAAGTACACAACAAGGACATTTGTTCAACCATGTTTGTAGCAGCTTTATTTGTAATAGCCAGAACTTGGAAACAACCCAGATGTCCATCAACAGAGGAATGGATACAGAAATTGTGATAGTTTTACACAATGGAATACTACACAGCAATCAAAAGTGAGGAAATCATGAAATTTGCTGGCAACTGGTGGGATCTAGAAAAGATCATTCTGAGTAAAGTATCCCAGAAGGAGAAAGACAAACTTGGTATATACTCGCTTATATAGACCTACAAGATATGATAAACATAATGAAATCTACACACCTAAAGAAGATAATCAAGTAAGTGGACATGGGTGAAGATGATCAATCCTCATTTAGAAAGACAAATGGGATGTGCATTGCATGTATGACAGCAGTCTACCGCAAAAATGCATCTGAAAGTCTCTACCTAGCAGAGTTTCAAAGCAGGCACTAAGACTCATAACCAAACCATGGCAGAGTGCAGGGAATCATATGAAAGAAGGGGAGTTAGTATGATATGGAAAGGATAGGAGCTCTACAAGTACCAAATATATCCAGGCACAGGGTCTTTTCTGAGACTGACACTCAATCAAGGAACATCTATGGATATAACATAGAACTTCTGCTCGGATGTGGCCCGTGGTAGCTCAGTAACCAAGTAGTTTTCCAAAGTAAGGGGAACAAGGACTATTTCTAACAGGATTTCAAGGGCAGGCTCTTTGACCCCCCCCCAAGGGAGGAGCAGTCCTGTTAGGCCACAGAGGAGGACTTTGCAACCAGCCTTGAAGATACCTGATAAAACAGGGTCAAATGAAAGGGGAGCAGGTCCTTCCCTATCAGTGGACTTGGAATGTGGCAGGGAGGAGACCAGGGAGGGAGTGTGGGGTTGGGGAGGGAATGCAGCCACTTTTGATGAGAAATGATATACTAAGATCAGAAAGGAGAGGAGAACCTCCCCTATCAGTGGACTTGGGGAGTGGCATGCATGCAGAAAAGGGAGGGAGGTTTTGGTCGGGAGGGAGGAGGGAGGGGCTTATGGGGGGATACAAAATGAAAAAAGTGTAATTAATAATAATAATAAAAAAACAGGGTCAAATGAAAGGGGAGGAGGTCCTCCCCTATCAGTGGACTTGGAAAGAGGCAGGGAGGAGACCAGGGAGGAAGAGGGAGGGAATGAGGGAGCGGGATACAGCTGGGACACAGATTTAACAAATTGTAACTAAAAAGAAAAATAAAAAAAAAGAGAAGAGAAGAGGGAGGGTGCTAAAGCCAGGATGCAAATTGAATAAATTGTAATAAATGACAAAAATAAAAAAAATAATGACAGTCTCTGCAATGGAAAAAATACAGCTATTAGTCATTAATATCTCCCTACATCAATAGACTCAATTTTCCAAAAAAAAAGACATAGGCTATGAAATGGATGAAAAACAGGATTCATCATTCTGTTGCATGCAAGAAACACACCTCAGCAAGAAATATTCATATTGCCTTAGAGTAAAATACTAGAAAATGATTTTCCAAACAAATGAACCCAAGAAACAAGCAGGATTAGCCATTCTAATATATATTAAAATAAAGATTCAACCAAATATAATCAAAAGAGTTGTGGAAGGACATTTCATTCTTATGAAAGAAAAAATCCACCAAAATTACATCACATTCTGAATGTCTATGCTTGAAATGGAAGAGCACCCACATTTTTAAAAGAAGCATTAATGAAGCTTAAATTACACACTGAATTACACGCATTAATAGTGGAAGACTTCAACACCCTACTCTTACCAATGGACAGGGTGTTGGTATAATGTTCTTTTGAAATGTATACACCTTACCCTTGTTCATTCAGATTCTGATTTCTCTCCCCCACTGCCCAGCTCTCTGGTTTCAATCTGGATATTGCATCACCTGTCTCAACTTTGTGTAAACATGCCAAAGTAAAACAACTAGCCACAATGTTGAGCCAGGGAAAGGAAGCAGGAAGTGAGGGAGGAGCCAGAGGACAAGAAGGTGGGAGGCAGAGGAGGAAAAAAGAGCAGGGGCAGAGCTAGGAGAGCAGGACTGGAGAGCACAGATCTTGGAACTATGTGGAGAGATGGACTGGATCTAATATATCAGAAAAAGCAAGTATAATGTGGGAAATCTAAATGTTAGGAAACTATGAGGGCTTGGAGTTTTAGGTTGGAGTAACTATTGCCCAGCATTGTGTTCTAGGTTAATTAAATAAATCATAGTCTCTGTGTGGTGTTTTGGGTATACAGCTGTTTAGGACTAACAACAACATTACTAAAAGATAATTAATAGTGAATTTTAGCAGCAACACATAACAACAGAGAATCAAGACATATACTAAACAGAGAAGTAATGAAAATAATCAATGTTGTGGACCTAACAGATATCTAGAGAACATTTCACCCAAACACAAAAGAATATACCTTCTTCTGAGCACCACACAGATACTTCTCCAAAACTGGCCATACACTCAGTCATTAAAAAAGTCTCAACAGATACAAGAACATTGAAATATAAGATATATCTTATATCTTATATCTTATCAGACCATCTTGGAATAAAGCTAGGACTCAACTATAAAAGAAACATTAGAAAGCCTACAAACGCATGAAAACTGAACAACTTTCTATAAAATGACCACTGGGTTAGCGAATAAATAAAGAAATTAAAGAAATTAGACTTTCTGCAATTTAATGAAAATGAAGGCACAACATACCCAAACTTGAAAGGAGTTCTAGGAGGTAAGTTAATAGCGCTAAGATTCTTTATATAGAAATTGGAAAGGTCTCATACTAGCATAACTGAAAGCTCTAGAAAAAAAAAGGAATCAGTCACACCCAAGAAGAGTAGATGGCAAAAAATAGTCAAACTCAGGATGGAAATCAATAACTTAGAAACAAAGAGAACAATATAAAGTATCAGGAAACTAAAAGCTGGTCCTTGGGGGGGAAATCAGAAATGGCCAAATATATCTGGGCACAGGGGTCTTTTCTGAGACTGTTTCTCCAACCGAAGACCATGCATAGATATAACCTAAAACCCCCGTTTAGATGTAGCCCACGACAGCTCAGTATCTAAGTGGGTTCCCTAGTAAGGGGAACAGGGACTGTTTCTGACATGAACTCAATGGCTGGCTCTTTGACATCCCGGCCCCCGAGGGAGAGGCAGCCTTGCTAGGCCACAGAGGAGGACATTACATCCAATCCTGAAGATACCTGATAAGCTAGGGTCAGATGGAAGGGGAGGAGGACCTCCCCTATCAGTGGACTTAGAGAGGGTCAAGGAGGAGATGAGGGACGGAGGGTGGGATTGGGAGTGAATGAGGAAGGAGGCTACAGCTGAGATACAAAATAAATAAACTGTAATTAATATAAAAATAAACATTTAATTAAAAATGGGGGACAAATCAAAAGACAGTGGGGAAATCCAAAGAATCATTAGATCTTACTTCAAAAGCCTCTACTCCTCAAAATTCGAAAGTCTAAATGAAATGGAGACTTCTTGATAGATTCCCCTTACTAAAATTAAACCAAGATTATGTTAACAATATAAATAGTCCTATAATGCCTAAGGAAATAGAATCAGTCATTAAAACTCATCCAATGAAAAAGAGCCCAGGGCCAGATGGTTTTCATGCAGTACTCTACCAGACTTTCAAAGAAAAGTTAATACCAACATTTCTGAAACTATTCCACAACACAGAAATAGAAGAAACATTGACAAAGTCATGCTAAGAAGCTTCAGTCACCGTGATACTTAAATCACACAAAGATTAAGCAAGAAAGAATATCAGATCAACTTCCCTCATGAACTTTGATACAGATATACTCAGTAAAATACTTGAAAATTGAATCTAAGAATTCATGAAAAACATCATCTACTATGATCAAGTAGGCTTCATCCCTGGGATGCAGTGACTGATCACCCTATGAAAATCCATCATTGTAATCTACCATGTAAACAAACTCAAAGGAAAAAACCTCATGATCCTCTTATTAGATGCTGAAAAGAAAACTTTGAAAAAACCCAATACACCCTCATGATAAAACTATCAGAGAAATCAGGGATACAAGGCCCATACCAAAACACCATAAGGCAATATATGTCAAACCTATAACCAAAATCAAGTTCAGTGGAGAGAAACTTAAAGCAATCCCATTGAAATTATAGATAAGGCAAGCTTGCTCACTCTCTCCATATCTCTTCAACATAGTACTTGAAGTCTTAGCTAGAGCAATAACACAGCTAAAGGAGATCAACAGGATACAAATCAGAAATAAAGAAGTTAAAGCATCGCTTTTGCAAACGATATGATAGTATACATAAGTGACCCCCAAACCTCTACCAGAGAATTTCTACAGGTGATAAACACCTTCACCTTCACCAAATGGTTGGATACAAAATTAACTAAAAATGAAAAAAAAAAAAAAAAGAAGAAGCCCTCCTTTATACAAATGAAAATAAGGCTGAGAAAGAAATTAGGGAAGCACCCTTCACAATAGAAAAAAAACAATATAAAATATATTGGTGTAACTCGATCCAAGAAAGCAAAAGACCTGTATGACAAAAACTTCAAGTCTGAAGAAGGAAATTAAAGACTATATCAGAAGATGGAAAGATCTCCCATGCTCATGTATCAGCAAGACAAAAATAATAAAAATGACTATCTTACCATAAATCACTCTACAGATTCAATGCAATTCCATCAAAATTCAAACATGATGCTTTACAGACCTTGAAAGAACAATCCTCAATTTTATATGGAAAAATAATAAACCCAGAATAGCTAAAACAATTCTGTATAATAATATAACTTCTAGAGGTTTCAAGCTGTACTACAGAGTAATAGTAATATAAACTGCATGGTATTGGTATAAAACCAGACAGGTTGATCAATGAAATCAAATCAAAGACTCAGATATAAATCCACACAACTACGGACACTCGATTTTTGACAAAGTAACAAAAATCATACAATGGAAAAAAGAAAGCGTCTTCAACAAATGGTGTTGGTCTAACTGGATGTCTGCTTATAGACGTGTACAAACAGATGCATATTTATTATCCTGCACAAAACTGAAGTCCAAGTGGATCAAAGACCTCAACATAAAACCAGTTACACTAAAACTAATAGAAGGAAAATGAGGAATAGCCTTGAACTAATTGGTACAGGAGATAACTTCCTGAACAGAACACCAACAAGTCAGGCTCTAAGATCATCAATTAATAAATGGGACCTCATGAAAGTGAAAAGTTTCTGTAAGGCAAAGATCACTGTCAATAGAACAAAACAATAGCCTACAGACTGGGAAAAGATCTTCACCAACCCTACATCTGACAGAGGGCTAATATCCATATATAGAGAGAAATAAAAAAAAATTAAATACCAACAAGCCCAATAACAAAATTAAAAATGGGGTACAGAGCTAAACAGAGAATTCTCAACAGAGGAATATCAAATAGTGGAGAAGTGAAATTCAAATCAAAATGACTCTGAGATTCTATCTTACACCTGTCAGAACTGCGAAGATCAAAAACTCAAGTGACAAAACATGATGGTAAGAATGTGGAGCAAGGGAAACAGTCCTCCATTCCTACAACCACATTTGAAATCTAGTGCTTTATCAGAAAATTGGGAATAGTTCTATCTCAGGACCCAGCTATACCACTCCTGGCCATATAACCAAAAGTGGTGCATCATTCAACAGGGACATTTGCTCAGCTTTGTTAATAGCAGTTTTATTCATAATAGTCAAAATCTGGAAACAACCTATATGTTCCTCAATTGAAGAATCAATAAAGAAATTGTGGTACATTTACACAATGGAATAGTGTCAGCTACTAAAAACAAGGAAATCATGAAATTTCCAGGAAAACGAATGGAAAGTAGAAAATATTACCATGAAGGGGGAAACCCAGATACAGAAAGACATACATGGTATGTATTTACTTATAAGTGGATATATAGTACAGGATACACATTCTACAATCCACAGACCTAAAGAAATTAAGTAACAAGGAGGGCCCATGGGAGGCTTGATCTTCCTCAGAATGGGAAATAAAATAGACACCAGGATTGGAGGAAGAGAGAAAATTATGTGGGAGAGGAGGTGAAAGGGGAATAAGGATGAGGATCAGGTTGGGGAAGAGCAGGGGTAGGAGGTAAGAGGGCTGGGAGAAGGGAAAACAATGTGTGGGGGAATATCTTGGACAAGCAGGACAAGCCTACCTGCGAAAGGGTAGGCTCCTGGGAGGATACAGGGCTGACGCTAACTGTAACTCCTAGAAGCAGGGTATATGGAGGCTGAAGTATCTACCTCCTACGCCCAGGCAAGATTTCTAGAGGAGCAAGGGGCACATCAACCCACCCACAAAACCTTCAACAAAATATTTACCCTACCAACACGGTGTGCACAGATAAAAATGAAGCAGATATTGAGGGAAGGGCCAAACAATATCTGGCCCAATTTGAGACACAGCCCATAGGAGAGAGCCAACCACTGACAATATTAATGATACTGTGCTATGCTTTCATATGGGAGTCTAGCATAGCTCTCTTCTGAGAGTCTTTATCCAGCAGTGGATCAAAACACATTCAGAGATCCACAGTCAAACATTAGGCAGAGTTGGGAGAGTCTTATTAAAGAGTTGGAGGAAAGCTAGAGGGACCAAGAGGGGACAGGAACTCCACAAGAAAACCAGCAGTGTCAACTTACCTAGGACCATGGAGTCTGAACCACCAACGAATGATTATCTATTGACTGGGCTTAGGCCTTTTAAACATATGTAACTTATGTGCAGCTTGGTCTCCATTAGTGTTCCCTAGCAATTAGAGCATGAGCTATCCCTGACACGGATTCTGTGCCTGCTTTTGGATCACTTTTCTGTAGCTGTGCTGCCTTTTTTGGGCCCCAGTAGAAGAGGATGCTCTTAGTCCTGATGCAACTTGATGTGTGGGGGTGGAGGGGTAAGGTTGGAGGTTAGTGAGGGGGGCTACCCTCTTATGAAGAGAAGGAGAAGGAAGAAATGGAGAAGTGGATGGGAAGATGAGATAGGGAGTGGGGAGGAGGAGGAAGGGGGCTGAGATAGGAATGTAAAGTGAATAAAATAAAATTGTATTGCATGAAAATTTGAAAAGAATTCAAAGGAAACAAAGGTTTAAACATATAAGAGGAATAGGTTTTGAGATCTTTGGCATGCTAGGTTGAGTACAGGTAATGATAATGTGTTCTTTTTTTTTTAATTTTATTTTTTTCTTATCAGTTACATTTTATTAACTCTGTATCCCAGCCATGTCGTGATCCCTCATTCCCTCCCAGTCCCTCCCTCCCTCCCTCATCTCCACCGTGCCCCTTGCCAAGTCCACTGATAGGGGGGACCTCCTCCCCATTCATCTGATCCTGTTTTATCAGGTATCTTCAGGACTGGCTGCAAAGCTCTCCTCTGTGGCCTAACAGGACTGCTCCTCCCTTGGGGGGTGGGGAGGCCAAAGAGCCAGTCATTGAGTTCCTGTTAGAAATAGTCCTTGTTCCCCTCACTATGGGAAACCAATTGGTTACTGAGCTACCACAGGCTACATCTGAGCAGAGGTTCTAGGTTACATTCATACATGGTCCTTGGTTGCATGTCAGTCTCAGAAAAGACCCTGTGCCCAGATATATTTGGTCCTTGTGGAGCTCCTATCCTTTCCTCATCAGACTAACTCCCCTTCTTTCTTATGATTCTCTGTACTCTGCCAAAGGTTTGGTCATGAGTCTTTGCTTTGAAAACACTGCTAGTTAGAGTCTTTCAAATGCGCTCAGTAGACTCCTGTCAATGTTCAATGCACATTCCCTCTGTCTTTCAACACGAGGATTGATAATCTTACCCCATGTCTGCTCTCTTGATTATCTTATTTAGGTGTATAGATTTCATTATGTTTATCATATCTTATAGGTCTATATAAGTGAGTATATACCGTGTTTGTCTTTCTCCTTCTGGGATATTTCACTCAGGATGATCTTTTCTAGATCCCACCATTTGCCTGCAAATTTTATGATTTCCTCCTTTTTGATTGCTGAGTAGTAGTATTCCATTGTGTAAAAATACCACAATTTCTGTACCCATTCCTCCATTGATGGACATCTGGGTTGTTTCCAGGTTCTGGCTATTACAAATAAAGCTGCTATGAACATGGTTGAGCAAATATCCCTTTTGTGTACTTGAGCAAACTTTGGGTATATACCTAGCAGTGGTATAGCTGGGTCTTGAGGAAGCACTATTCCTAATTGTCTTAGAAAGTGCCAGATAGATTTCCAGAGTGGTTGTACCAGTTTACATTCCCACCAGCAGTGGAGGAGGGTTCCCCTTTCTCTACAAGCTCTCCAGTATGTGTTGTCCCTTGAGTTTTTCTTTTTGGCCATTCTGATGGGTGTAAGGTGATATCTCAAGGTCGTTTTGATTTGCATTTCCCTGATGGCTAATGAGGATGAGCACTTCTTTAAGTGTTTCTCTGGCATTCGATATTCCTCTGTCGAGAATTCTCTGTTTAGTTCTGTTCCCCATTTTTTAATTGGATTACTTGGTTTGCTACTTTTCAGCTTCTTAGTTCTTTGTATATACTCGATATTAGTCCTCTGTCAGATAAAGGGTTAGTGAAGATTCTTTCCCAATCTGTAGGCAGGTGTTTTGTTTTGATGACAGTGTCCTTTGCTTTACAGAGTTTTTCAGTTTCATGAGGTCCCATTTATTGACTGTTGCTCTTAGAGCCTGTGCTATTGGTGTTCTGTTCAGGAAGTTGTCTCCTGTGCCAATGAGTTCTAGGCTGTTCCCCACTTTTTCTTCTAGCAGATTTAGAGTATCTGATTTTATGTTGAGGTCTTTGATCCACGTGGACTCTAGTTTTGTGCAGGGTGATAAATATAGATCTATTTTCATTTTTCTGCATGTGGACACCCAGTTGGACCAGCACCATTTGTTGAAGATGCTGTCTTTTTTCCATTGAATGGTTTTGGATTCTTTGTCAAAAATCAAGTATTCATAGGTGTGTGGGTTTATTTCTGGGTCTTCTATGCGGTTCCATTGATCCTCCTTTCTGTTTTTATGCCAATACCATGCAGTTTTTATTACTATTGCTCTGTAGTACAGCTTGAGATCGGGGATGGAGATACCTCCAGATGATCTGTTGTTGTACAATCCATGAGCACGGGAGATCTTTCCATCTTCTGAAATCTTCTTCAATTTCTTTCTTCAGAGACTTGAAGTTTTTCTCAAACAGGTCTTTCACTTGTTTGGTTAGTGTCACCCCGAGGTACTTTATGTGGTTAGTGGCTATTGTGAAGGGTGTTGTTTCCCCAATTTCTTTCTCGGCCATTTTGTCTTTGGTATACAGGAGGGCTTCTGATTTTTTTAGTTTATTTTGTATCCTGCCACTTTGCTGAAGGTTTTTATAAACTGGAGGAGTTCTCTGGTTGAATTCTTGGGGTCGCTCATATATACTATCATATCATCTGCGAATAGTGACACTTTGACCTCTTTCTTTCCGATTTGTATCCCCTTGATCTCCTTTAGTTGTCTTATTGCTCTGGCTAGGACTTCAAGTGCTATGTTGAAGAGGTAGGGAGAGAGTGGGCAGCCTTGTCTTGTCCCTGATTTCAGTGGGATTGATTTAAGTTTCTCTCCATTGAGTTTGATGTTGGCTATAGGCTTGCTGTATATTGCCTTTACTATGTATAGATATGTGCCTTGTATTCCTGATCTCTCCAAGACTTTAAACATGAATGGGTGTTGGACTTTGTCAAATGCTTTTTCAGCATCTAAGGAGATGATCATGTGGTTTTTCTCCTTCAGTTTGTTTATGTGGTGGATTACATTAATGGATTTCTGTATGTTGAACCACCCTTGCATGCCTGGGATGAAGCCTACTTGGTCGTGGTGGATGATATCTTTGATGTGTTCTTGGATTCGGTTTGCAAGTATTTTATTTAGTATTTTTGCATCAATGTTCATAAGAGAGATAGGTCTGAAGTTCTCTTTTTTTGTTGGGTCTTTGTGTGGTTTAGGTATCAGGGTGACTGTTGCTTCATAGAATGAGTTTGGTAATGTACCTTCTGTTTCTATTTTGTGGAATAGTTTGAGGAGAATTGGTGTGAGCACTTCTTTGAAGGTCTGGTAGAATTCCAAGCTGAAACCATCTGGCCCAGGGCTTTTTTTGGAGGGGAGACTGTGAATGACTGCTTCAATTTCCTTGGGGGATATAGGGCTGTTCAGTCTTTCTACCTGATTTTGACTTAATGTTGGAAGATGGAATCTATTAAGAAAATTGTCCATTTCATTTAGGTTTTCAAATTTTGTGGCATATAGGCTTTTGTAGTATGACCTAATGATTGTTTGAATTTCCTCTGTGTCTGTAGTTATGTCACCCAATTCATCTCTGATTTTGTTGATTTGGATAGATTCTCTCTGCTTTTTAGTTAGTTTGGCTAAGGGTTTGTCTATCTTGTTGATTTTCTCAAAGAACCAGCTTTTTGTTTCATTGATTCTTTGAATAGTTTTATTTGTTTCTAATTGATTGATTTCAGCCCTGAGTTTGATTATTTCCAGCCTTCTGCTCCTCTTGAGTGTATCTGCTTCTTTGTTTTCTAGGGTTTTCAGTTGGGCCATTAAGTTGTTTGTATGTGATGTTATGAATTTTTTCTTGCAGGCACTTAGTGCTATAAATTTTCCCCTGAGCACTGCTTTCAATGTGTTCCATAAATTTGGTTATGTTGTGCCTTCATTTTCATTGAATTCTAGGAAGTCTTTAATTTCTTTCTTTATTTCTTCCTTAACCCAGCTGTCGTTGAGTAACAGGTTGTTCAGTTTCCATGTGCGTGTAGGCTGTTTGTTATTTCTGTTGTTGTTGAGGTCCAGCTTAAGTCCATGGTGGTCAGATAGAATACAAGGGATTATTTCAATCTTTTTGTATCTGTTGAGGCTTTCTTTATGACCAACTATATGGTCTATTTTGGAGAAGGTTCCATGTGGTGCTGAAAAGAAGGTATACTCTTTTGAGTTTGGATGAAAAGATCTGTAGACGTCTATTAGGTCCATTTGATTTAGGGTCTCTGTAAGTGTTTTTATTTCTCTATTTGTTTTCTGTCTAGTTGATCTGTCCCTTGGTGAGAGTGGAGTGTTGAAGTCTCCCACTATTAGGGTTTTAGGATCAATGTGTGATTTGAGATTTAATATTGTTTCATTTACGAATGTAGGTGCTCTTTTATTTGGGGCATAGATATTCAAAATTGTGATGTCCTCTTGTTGGATTTTTCCTTTGATGAGAATATAGTGGCCGTCCTTATCTTTTTTCCTTAACTTGGGATGAAAGTCTATTTTATTAGATATTAGGATGGCTACTCCAGCTTGTTTTCTGGAACCATTTGCTTGAAAGACAATTTTCCAGCCCTTTACTCTGAGGTAGTATTTATCTTTGTTGCATAAGTGTGTTTCTTGGATGCAACAGAATGAATCCTGTTTCCGCAACCATTCTGTTAGTCTGTGTCTTTTAGTTGGGGAGTTGAGTCCGTTCATGTTGATAGAAACTAGTGACCAACAATTGTTACTTAGTTTAGATGTGGTGTTGGTGGTGTCACTGAGTTTCATTGCTTGTCTTCTTTTTTTTGTGTAGTTATCTATTTCCTCTGTTTCCTTAGATGTAGTTGTTTTCTTTGGTTTGGAGTTTCCCTTCTAGTAACTTCTGTAGAGCTGGGTTACTATGTAGATATTGTTTAAATTTGGTTTTGTCTTGGAATATCTTGAATTCTCCGTCTATGTTGATTGAAAGTTTTGCTGGGTATAGTAGTCTGGGTTGGAATCTGTGGTCCCTTAAGGACTGTATGATTTCTGTCCTGGCCCTTCTGGCTTTCATAGTTTCTGTTGAGAAATCTGGTGTGATTCTGATAGGTCTACCTTCATATGTTACTTGGCCTTTTTCCCTTGCTGCTTTTAGAATTTTTTCTTTGTTTTGTAGGTTCAGTGTTTTGACTATGATGTGACATGAAGATTTTCTTTTCTGGTCTAGTCTACTTGGTGTTCTGTAGACCTCTTGTATGTTTATGGCCATCTCCTTCTTTAAGTTGGGAAAGTTTTCTTCTATAATTTTCTTGAAAATATTTTCCAGTCCTTTGAGCCTGATGTCTTCTTTTTCTTCTACTCCTATTATTCTTATGTTTTGTCTTTTCATGGTGTCCTTGATTTCTTGGATGATTTGTGTTTGGAACTTTTCTGATTTTATTTTTTCTTTGAGGGACATGTCAATTTCCGCAAGTGTATCTTCGGCTCCTGAGATTCTTTCTTCCATCTCTTGTATTCTGTTGGTGATGCTTAGCTTTGTAGTTCCTGATCTTTTCTCTATGTTCTCCAGCTCCTGGTTTTTCTCTATTTGTGTTTTCTTTATTGATTCTAATTCTGTTTTCATGTCTTGCACCATTTCCTTCATCTGTTTGAATGTGGAGTCCTGCTTTTCAATGATAGCTTCTATTTTTTTTGTCCGTTTCCTCTCTATGTATCACTAATTGTGCCTCTACTTCTTTGGGTATAATTGCCTGTATTTCTATGAGAGCTTTGTTTATTTCTTCTTTATTTGCCTTCATTTGTGTGGACATTTCTTTGAGAACTTTGTGCATTTCTTCTTTGTTTGCCTCAATTTTCGTGGTCATTTCTCTGAGTGCACGATTTGTTTCCTCTTGGTTAGTCTCGATTTCTTTGGTTATTTCTCTGAGGGCTTTGTTCATTTCATCTTTATGGGCCTCTAATACCTGGAGAAACATAGTTTTGAGGTCGTTTTCTTGTATATCTAGTGAATTGAAGTGACCATTGTTTTGTGGGGTTGCTGGTGAGGTCATTATGTCCTGATTTTTGTTGGGAGTGTTCTTATGCCTGCCTCTAGCCATCTGGTTATTTATAATTCTCACTGGTTGTTCCTCGAGATTGTAGTTTGGGCTATGATCCTCTCTTTCTGTTTTCTGGACTGTTTTTTCAGTAAGATGAGAGAGGTTCACTGCTTTGGGAGTGTGCACTGTGTTTTCAGTTTTGCCTAAGTAAAGAATGTGACGCTGGCGCTATTAGCGTGCGCTTTTAGCGGGTGCAGTGTGCATGCGCGGATTCTCTGACTATTGCAGTGGCCTGCAAGCCACTATTACGCAGTTCTGACTGAGATCCAGGGATTGTTTGCCTGGATTACCCTGGTGGACCTGCAAGGCAGAGGCTTCAATGTTGGGGTAGCTATCCCAAGAATCCCTATGATGCCCACACTAGGAGTGTGGGTGGCAGGGATCTCATCTGGTTGCTTCTGTGGAGAGGTCCTGGGTCTGGGGCTATCTCTCCCTAGAAGGCTCACTCACTCTCTTGCAGGACCAGTTGGAATGCACAGGAGTTCCCCTTGCTCACTACTCTCTGTTTTGGTCCTGCTGCGGAAGTGCACGTGTAGGCTAACAGTCAGCTCTGTGACACTGTGCCCGCAGGACTTGGTGTCCATCTTTCCTGTGTGCTGCCTCTCTGTCCTTTCCCTCTGCCAAAAGGGGTTATTTTGACTGGTCCCTGGGTAGCGCCGGAAAGAGTTAGGGTGAGTGTACTCAATCCCAGATCCCGGGCCCAGATCTCTCTGCCAGAAGCAGCCTAGCGGTAGAATCTATGTTTGCTGATCCCAAGAGAGTACCGGGTAGGGTTGAGTGTCCTCAGATCCAGAGTTTGGGTTTCTCTGCTAGGGGCCGCTGGAGAGAGGGTGCTGTGTTCTTGGCAGGCTGCCTCTCTGTCCTTCCCCTCTGACCTTCTCCTCTGCTAGGGCAAGCTTATGGAGGTGCTCTCTGGGGAGTGCCAGCAGGGGTTGGGGCTTCTCAGTCGGATCCTGAGCCCTGAGCCAGCGGCGTTTCTCTGCTGGTGGGGGGGAGGTGGCGCTGGTGATAGAACTTGCTGCTAGACCTTATTTCGCTGGACCCAGGATAATCTCAGGACGTGTAGAATGACCACAGTCCCAGATCCCGAGCTGTAGTTTGTTTGCTAGGAGCAGCCAGCAGCACTGGAGTTCCGGCACTGTGAAGCAGCTGTGTGCCTCTTTATCCTTCTGCTCCGCTGCGACAGGGTGATGGCGGCGTTTGGGGGAGTGCCAGAAAGGATTTGGTTTTCTCAGCCCCGATCTCGGGTTCGGGTACAGACAATGTGGTCTGTGGCAGATTCTGCTGGACACCTCCTGCCTCCTCTGAAGAGGGAGTAGGGATTTTGACCTGGGCGTGCAGCTGCAATCAGTGTGCGGTGTGGGAGCTCAATTGTGATGGCGGCAGGTACCCGTGGTCGGAGAGACCTTCCAGGGAAAGACTGGGTGGGTGACCAGTGAGCAGTCTGGCAACTTTCCTTCCCCGTGGGGTTTTTTTGCGACTGGGACTCGCAGTCTTAGGCCCCCTTGTGCCCAGCAATCAGCCTGGGAAGTTGATTGTGACAAGCAGGCTTGTGGCACCAGCCCGGAGACCCAAAGCCCGAGTTGCTGGGTTCTCTTCCGGGTTCTGGCTGGGCAGCCAATAGTGGACCCGACCTCTTCCCACTCCGTGGGAGCCTCCCCTCACCTGGGAAACACGATCGATCGCTGTTGTTTTAGGGCCCAGAGTTCAGTCTCCTGGTCTCTGCACGGAGTGTGTTGTCCCACTTCTCAGACAAGGTGTTCTCCTGGTGCCACCATCTTGGCCCCTCCCGATAATGTGTTCTATATTTAAAAAAAAAAAAAAAAAAAAATATATATATATATATATATATATATATATATATTGAAATATATTATATTTCAACCCTTTTATCATTTAAAATTATAAGAAATAGGTGAGTTGTGTTTTTGTTTTAGTAAACTGTTTTACATTATGAAAGTATACCAAAACTTCCCATCGTAAGACAGGCATGGAGATGAATGTCTGTAATCCCAGGTAAAAGGATTGAGTTTAAAGCCAGGAAATGGACTCAAGTTAAACCTTTAAGACAATAGAATAGAGGCATCATGTTATAACTCATAAATAGATAAAATTATAATTTGTTAATCAAAAATATTAAAAATTTACTAAAACTATTTATAATTTCATGGAATATGTTTTTGCTATTGAGTACTCTGTTCTCTAAGGAACTATAATCTTCTGTTAAATAGTTAAAATTTCCACTATTTAAAAGACAACCCATCCTGCAACCTTACACTGACCCTATCCCTATCTGCCACTGGAGGAAAAACAGGAAAATTGCTGGTGTGCAGAGGTCTTATGCTGATGATAAAGGACAAGAAACTCACTCATGTTCAAGATTCCCACTGATACATGGATGATTTATAATGTGTTGTAGGTGCCAAGTGGGGGGAAGTGAGACTATATGGCACTGGGGGAGAGAAAGTAAAAGAAGAAAAAAATCCATCTCTGAAGCTAAGCAGCACAGGAGCTGTCTAAGATTAGGACTGCAGCACAGATACTAATCTTACCTTACCCCTGTACTCACAAGTTTTGCCCTCTCTAAAACCTTAGCATGAAGGAGAATACCAACAGTATGCAAAGAATTGTACTACTGTGTTACAAGTGTGGATGCTGATAGTGTATGCACAAAATAACTGCTGTAGCTTCACTACCCAATCTTCCACATTGTCTTTCCTGCCTAGAGAAAATAGTTAACCCCGTCTCATTGATCCTGCTATATACCATAAGCCCTGTTACCTTATTTATCTATATTTAATAATCCCATATCCTTGTTCAGCTGTAAGCAATAATCCTGACTCTCTATTCAACTCTATATAGTAAACACGTTGAAACTCCAGAGTGCTGTGGGATTGTCCATCAAAGAACCCAGTCCAAATGAACCTGGATATTTCTATAAACCTGTGTTGTGGGTTATTAATATTTACTATTGATTTGCCTTTTATTTAAGCAGCGGTTATTCCTAAATCAGCTGTGTACCCAAATCACCACACAGAGACTAGGATGTATTTCGTTAACCTAGAGCACAATGCTGGGCAATGATTACTCCATCCCAAACCTCCAAGCCTGCATAGTTTCCTAACATTCAGATTTTACCAATTATACTTGCTTTTAGTCATATCTTAGGTCTGGTTCATCTCTCCTCATGGTTCCAAGTCCTGCACTGCTGATTTCTGCTCTCCTATCCTCCCACTTTCTTCCTTCTCCTCCCCTCAGGACAAGGATGTCCCACCCTATTCTCTCCATTGCACAGCACTGGCTGGTAATTGAATTGAAAATACAGAGAACAAATGGTGTCTTGTTTACACAAATTTTAGACAGGTAATGCTTAGAATAAACCTCACAATGCAATGTCCAGATTGAAACCAGTTGGTTGGGTAGAGAAATCAGCATTTGAATGAACAAGGGTAATTTCAAAAGAACAAGTCTGTTTGTCTGACTTTTATTTATTCCCTTACCAGTCCAATTGGGCCCATCCCTGTAACCATACAAGCATATGGCAAGTTCTGTATAATATGATAAAGATGGTTTAGAAAAGGACTGGTATCCTTATGAATATATCTAGAGAGAGAACAATACCCCTTCACTTAGTGACTATCCAGTAAAAATACTTTGTCTATTGAAAATGGGTCAGCACTAGGCACCAATTCTCCCAGTGTTTTCATCTTTGACTTTCTAGCCCCAAGAACTTTGGGAAAAAGCTGATATTTATGAATTAACTTCTTTGTAGCATATTAGTATCTTTTCTTATTGCTGTGACAAACACCTGATAAAAAGCAATTTAAGGGAGGAAAAGGGTTGTTTTAGCTTACACTGGAAATGATACAATTCATCATAGCAGTGAAAGCACAGTGCCAGGAGTTGAGGTTGCTGGTCACATTGCATATCAGCAAGCAGATAGTAACAGAAAGCAGAGTTGGGCTATAAATCCTCAAGACCTGCCACTAGTGACCCACTTTTCTAGGAAGGCTCTACCTCCTAAATTCACTACAGACTTCTGAAAGAGACTAGGACCAAGTGACCAAACACATAAGCCTATGGGAGGCATTTCATATTCAAATCATAGCAGTATGGTATTTTAACATATCACAAAGATGAGATTAATTCAGCATGTGACTGGAGTATTTGTCATAACCATTAGTTATGAGGGTTTACCATTGAACCCACTCTGGTTCTTAGGTCTACTACTCTCATATTTTAGTGCTGTAATGTTAATTTCTTTTATGATCTATTTTTTCATTCTTTGTTCAAAGAATTATCTTTATTTCCAAAAGTTACTACCATTTTTCTCCCTTTCTACTCCTCACAGTCTGTTTCTACTTCATACATAATCTTTCATGGAACTTCCTATTTAAAGCAACCACAAATATGTGAAGTAAGTCATATTACATGATTAACAAATCTAGTAAAGCACAATTACTCTTAACATTGAAAATTCAAGATTGCATAAATAATTTTTAAGAAACATCTTATAGGAAATGAAGCATTTACTTTTTGAACATGTTTGAGTAATTAGAAAATTCATTCACAAAAGATTATATTATGATCAGTAGACTCAAGTCTATTAACTGCTTGAGATCACAAAAAGTTTATACATATGGCAGTTACTTATTTCTGAGACATAATACTATTAAGACTTATTGCTGCATGTCAGAAATAATCTGTAGTTACACAGACAATGTAAAAGTAAAAAAATAAAAATAAGCTCTTAAAATTTGTCCTAAAGGGGTATATATAGGTATATAATTAATTTAAACTGTAGACAAACGCCCATTTAGTGGATGAGCAACCAGCTTTCATTGGTTGCCTGTTGTTCTTGTATAGGTTTGAGGCCTCATAAGCTTTTCCTCATTTACTTTGGCATGTCAATTGGTGTCATCCTTGTTCAGCTCATGTTTGAACTGTCATGCTGGAGACTGTAAAGCTGCATTATAAAAACCCCAGAGAATCTGTGCTGCTTATATGGGACCTCAGGATTCCAAAGGTATGTGTTTCCAGAGAGAGAGATGGAGGAAGCTACATGATCTTTTGTGATCTTTTTCCTATGATATAAATATATATGGTATCCTGAAAAAGTTCTTGTTTTAGTCATTTGATCCCTATGATAGTGCTATTGTGATGTGCTGTGAACCTATATGGCTTTCTCCCATACCCTGTTTTTGTTACCCATTATATATAATGCCAGTTCTCTTTTTACAGTGTAAAGTCATTTGGAGATTTTCAAGAGAAGATAATTAATGTTATTGGATCCTGCCTTGTATTGAACACTTAAAACATTCACGTTTATGTAAAAGATAGTAAACTGTATCTTTGTTTTACAGAAGATACTATTTACAGATGAGGCTGCTGTGATTTATATCATTCAAATCACTGTTTTAAAGCACATAAGCCATTCTGTTAATACTAATTTTTATAATCATGCCATCTTTTAAGGACTGTTCTGGTTTACTGAGTATTAACTTTTTACTTCATTCCATATTATTAATTGAATGAACTTCTAGTTAAGTTTTATTAATCTTTAATCTTTATCGACACTAAACCTCTCTAATGCTAAATGTCCAAGTATTTATGGATAGACATATAGAAGGTATAAATTTAAAAGTAATTTCATAGATTTAAAGAATATAATAGTCTATTTCTTCTTTTGTTTGCTTCTTATTCTTTCTGTTAAATTTTTCCTTACTAGAGTATAAGTGAAAATGTCTGGGTGGAAATATTGTATGAGAAGGATTCTATGACCCTAATTGTAGATGAAGAACTTTGAAAACACACTCACACACAATTCTGTTGTTGCTCTTAATTGTTACCAAAGGCACGCTTGTCTGGTCTTACTTTCTTTCAAACATTTCAGATAACTTGTGCTATTCAAAAGGAATTATAATAAAAATAACATATGGTCCAGACACTATGATCCTGGCCTTAATTCTTTTTTCACTTAATTCTTTTAGGTAACCTGCAATATCATAGATTTCATCATGACACTTGTATGCTTGTATATCATTGTATCTTGCTTCTATTTATACCAGCTAATTCCCCCTACCTTCTTCTCCCTTTCTTATTGGTCTTCCCCTCTGTTTACTGCTGTTTACCAGGCAGTAGGTAGGGCATGGGAGAACAGAGCCAATAAATGAGGCAGACTAAAGTCTCATACAATAGCCAACTTCATTCTGAAGAGCTGACAGTTTATACACTGAGGGTTAAAAGGAGTCCCATGAAGCAACAGAACAAGATAATTTGAACACAGGGAACTTCCCAGAGACTCATACTCCAACCAAGGACTATCCGTGGAGATAACCTAGAACCCTGACAATGAAGCCACTTCTGATGAGAGCTGATAGACTAAGATCAGAAAGAAGGAGAGGAGGACCTCCCCAATCAGTGGACTTGGGGAAGGGCATGCATGCAGAAAGGGGGGAGGGTGGGACTGGGAGGGAAGGAGGGAGGGGCTTATGGGGGATACAAAATGAATAAAGTGTAATTAATAAAAAAATCTAACTTAAAAAATAAAATAAAATAGAGAAAAATTTGAATAAATTTTAATAAATGATAATAATAAAAAAGAAAAAAAGGAGTCACATGAGTAAACTGTGTAATCACAAAGGCAAGCTGCACACAGCAGGCAAACTTCACAGAGCAAAAACATCTTTTTACATAGAAGCATATGCAAATAACAATAGCCAGTTTTAATGAATAACCTAAAGTAAACTCAGTCTTGCCCATTATGCACAAAAGCACAGTCTAAGAACAATTATTTGTTTTTGAAAAAACTGATGTCACATACTCTTGTTTTGGATGACTAACTCACAAGCACTCAGAATTCTCCTCACAGGATTCCATTCTTAAACACCTACCTCATATAGTCACCCTTTTACTTTTATGTATATATAATATTTATACTTAAGTATAGATCCTGTATATGAGATAAAACACGAGATAGTTTATTTTATGATAATATTACAGACCTGGGTATGATGGTACCCACCTTACATGGCAGTACTCATGAGGCAGAGAGAGGCAGATTTCTGTGAGTTTGAGGACAGCTAGAACCATTGCCTGTATATAGGGACATGTCTCAACACAAAACAAAACAAAATAATAGTTACAGAACACTTTTGTACAATAAATGGTGGGAAAGTCATCTGTAATATGCAGAAACTTTATTGTATGGGAAATTTAGTCAGTTTCCTTATATTCTCCTATTTTAGTCTTGTAGTCTCCAATTTTAGGGTAGAATAGCTCAACATATGTTATAATGTTTATGATTGAAATTTTAAACACAAACCCAAATTGGTATTTGGAAATGTGAACATGGATTCATATTTTTTATATATAGAAGAAAATATCAGTAAAAGGAAACATTTTAAATCTTTTACTGACTAATATATAAGAATATTTTACATTTTAAAACACAAGTTGATTCAAATGTTCATATGAAATATTGGACTGTTTCCAGTTTCTGGTTATTACAAATAAAGCTGCTACAAACATGGTTGAGCAACTTTCTTTATTGTGTACTTGAGTCTCTTTTGTATATATGCCTAGGAGTGGTATGGCTGGATTTTGAGGAAGCGCTATTCCTAGCTGTCCGAGAAAGTGCCAGATTGATTTCCAGAGTGGTTGTACAAGTTTACATTCCCACCAGCAGTGGAGGAGGATTCCTCTTTCTCCACAACCTCTCCAGCATGTGTTGTCACTTGAGTTTTTCATCTTGGCCATTCTGATGGGTGTAAGGTGAAATCGAGGGTCGTTTTGATTTGCATTTCCCTGACGATTAAGGATGTTGAACATTTCTTTAAGTGTTTCTCTGTCATTCTGTATTCCTCTACTGAGAATTCTCTGTTGAGGAATGGATGCAGAAATTTTGGTATATCTATACAATGGAATACTACTCAGCTATTAAAAACAAGGAAATCATGAAATTTGCAGGTAAATGGTGGGAACTGGAAAAGATCATCCTGAGTGAGGTATTCCAGAAACAGAGAGACACAGAGGGTATATACTCTCTCATAACTGGATATTAAACATATAATATAGGATAAACATACTAAAATCTGTACACCTAAAGAAGCTAATCAGGAAGGAGGACTCTGGCTAAGATGCTCAATCCCCACTCAGAAAGACAAATGGGATAGACATTGGAAGAAGGAGAAAAAAGGAAACAGGATAGAAGCCTACCAGAGAGGGCATCTGAAAGATTCTACCCAGCAGTGTATCAAAGCAGATGCTGAGACTCATAACCAAACTTTGGGCAGAGTGCAGGGAATCTTATGAAAGAAGTGGGAGATTGTAAGATCAGGAGAGGACAGGAGCTCCACAATGAGAGCAACAGATCCAAAAAGTCTGGATACAGGGGTCTTTTCTGAGACTGATACTCCAGCCTAAAACCACTCATGGCAATGGCCTGGATCACCTGCACAGAGGTAGCCAATGACAGTTTAGTGTCCAAGTGGGTTCCATAGTAATGGGGACAGGGACTGTCTCTGACAGGAACTGATTGGCTTGCTCTTTGATGTCTCCCTGATGGGAGAGCAGCCTTACCAGGTCACAGAAGAAGACAATGCAGCCACTCCTGATGATACCTGATAGACTTGGATCAGGGGGAAGGGGAGGGAGGACCTCTCTTTTCAGTGGACTGGGAGAGGGACAGGGGTCACGAAGAGGGAGGGTAGGATTGGGAAGGGAGAAGGGAAGGAGGTACAGGGGGGATACAAAAGTGAATAAACTGTAATTAACAAAAGTAAAATAATTTTAAAAAATATAACAAATGCCCACAAACTTCACCCCCCCCCCCCGAAAAAAATGAATATTTTGGAAAAGTTTTATTATGAATACTTTGGTAGTCAACTTTATGTCATCTATGTTATAACAGATGTAATTGAGTTATTTTTTTCTCTTTCATCTGGATATAATGTCATCTTTTCCTGGTGGAGAGATAAGTTGGCATATTCATATACTTGTAAATTATTTAAATCCATAAACCTCATGACCCCTTAGCTTATTCAATGTAGTCACTCAGGGATGGAAAAGAAACCTGTTTCAAAACTGTTGAGCTGATATGAGGCAATATTTTTGAAAATTAGAGCCACACATAATAGAAGATTTAGGTGATTGTCTATTAATAACCTAAGGGCTTTTTTTCAGTCACAGAAAACAACTTCCTATTTACAGTTGTTGTTGATATCACCATTATTTTTAAGTTCATATATTGCTGTGGTACATTCACTTAAAGCAGGACTTAACTTAAAAAATAAAAGCTCCCCCCTCCAATAAAAAAAAAGTACCAGTGTCTTAGAAAACAAACAAAAAAATCCAAACAGATGAAGAATTCAACCTGCCTCATGACTAAAGTAATTGCTTAAATTTCTTTCCCACTGTGAGTTTCTTTCTTTATTTTCTTGTTAAATACAACCATGCAATCAATACAATAATTACCTTTCCAATACCCTTGCCTTTGAATTTTGTTCAACAAATGTAGCTGCATGAAACAACCAGAACAATTAGTCAATTGACTGATTACTGTTGAATGCCACATTGCCTAGTCATTTAATCATAATGTGATACCTAGTGAAATGAAATTTTTTTGTGGTTATGGGATCATTCTTGACCTCATAATTTCACTTCAATTGCCACATTTGCATATTAAGATAGCTTCAGGTAACTTTGTAATTGTTTTTAGTGAACAAAACTATTGGGAAATACCAAAGCAAGCTGAGTAGTAGTAAAATACTTATTTGGATGTGGTCCCAGATAATATTTTTGGTAATGAGGGGACAGAAAATGAAACAAAGTGATTTCTAGTAAATATGGTTTGGCCCTGTAGAGTGGCCTTATCTATAAATACCTACTGAATAGGTAGAAACCTAAGCTAATTTCAGCTGTCAATGTTTAAATACGTATATACAAAGATGGTTTTCTTTGGAATCCTAATCTTGTTCACAACTATGTTAAAAGATAATAAGGGTTTTTTTCTTTCTTTCTTTCTTTCTTTCTTTCTTTCTTTCTTTCTTTCTTTCTTTCTTTCTTTCTTTCTTTCTTTCTTTCTTTCCAATCACTTACCCCTGTCTAGACCACAGGGGATAAGGATATGCTCAGTCCTGATGTGAATTGATATACTGGTGTGAGTAGGCAGGAGTTTCCTCTTCTCTGAGGAGTAGGGGACGGTGGATAGAGAAAACAGGGAAGGAGGGTAGGACTGAGAGAAAAGGAGGGAGGGGGCTATGACCAGGATGTAAAATAAATAAATAAAAGTTAAAATTTATTAGCTGGAGACATGGCTCAGAGGTTAAGAGTACTGACTGTTCTACCAAAGGTCCTAAGTTCAATTCCCAGCAACCACATGGTGGCTCACAACCAACTATAATGAGTTCTGGTACCCTCTTCTGGTGTGCAGGTGTTGATGCAGGCAGAGTACTGCATATATAATAAATAAACAAATCTTTAAAGAAGTTAAAATTTAAAAAAGGTAAGGCATTTAAGGAGTGATTGGGCTAAAAAGATAAGATTACTTACAAGTGGATGACTGTTTCTTCATAAGAGGGCACATTTGATTCTTCTTCTCTTCTCCCATTTGATTCTTTGTTTCTCTCTTTTTCTCTTTGCTTGTCTACCACTGAATGATGATTACCAAATATTGCCCTTTCAGTCTCAGATTTCTGAAATTACCACATCATATAGCAAAGTATGATATTTTATATTATATTTAACAATTATAATTATAGATTCAATCAGCCTGTGATAGTTTGTTTTAGCAGCAGAAAAAGTGGACTAAGACAAGGTGTGTGTTCATCTGTAAATGAACAGAAATTTACATTTCAACACTGGGGGGATAGGTCATTCAGTAAAGGGTTTGCCTATTTTTTTTTTTAGTTACTTTTCCTACTTTGCTGATAAAATACCCTGACAAAAACAATTTAAGAGAGAAAGGGTTTATTTTGACTCATAATCAATGCTGCAGGAACTTGAGGCAGCTGGTTACATTGTACCAGCAATCAAGAAGAAAGCAGTGAATGCTTGTGGTCAACTCATTTCTCTTTTTGTTAAAATCTCAGACTCCAGACCATGAATGGCGTTACTTACAGTGGGTTGGTCTTCCCACCCTAACCTAATCATGATAATCTTTCACATACATATCCAGAGGACTGCCTTCTAGGCAACCAGAGATCTCAAATTTACACTTGAGATTAGCTACTACTTTGTGCAAGTATAAAGACCAGAGTTTGATCCCCAGCAAACACATATAAATAAAGCCAGATGTTGTGGTGTGCTTTTTTTAAATCCAGAGCTGGGAAGGTGGACACAAGAAGATTCCCGTGGCTTTCTGGCCAGCTAGCTTAGCCTAATTGGAGAGCTCAAAATCGTGATGAGATACTCTGTCACAGAAAAGAGAGAGGGCAACTTTTGAGGACTGACACCCAAATTCAACTTTATCACCATACATGAGCACAGACATGTGCAAGTATACCCACATATCCATGAATGTTTATGCATATTTACAGAAAAAATAAATAATATAAAATGTAATTTCAGGTGAGAGGCAAAATCATAGCAGTATCTGTATCTGAGAAAAATAATATTATTTTCACATAAATAATAATTGGCTGTTTGAATTTTATAATGTATTTATGTATTCTCAGTTTTCAAAAAAACTCATTTGGAAGGGAACCTTAAAATTCAACAATATTTTAAAACATTATTTCATGAGTGTGTGTCTTCCTGAATGTGCATGTGTTTGTGTGGGAGGTGGGGTACAAGTGCATAAATACTGCAGCACAAATGTGCAGGTCAGAGAACAACATCAGGTGTGGGTTTTGCATTCTACACTGTTTTACAGAGGAGCTCTTTGTTGTATACTATTGGGTAAGCCAGGCTAGCTGTCTCATGAACTTCTGGAGATTCTTTTGTCTCTGTCTCCCATGTAGGCATATCAGCACTGAAATTAAAGACATGCAATATTGTACTTGGCTTTATTGTGGGTTCCAGGTATTTGAATTCAAGTCATCACGCTTGTACAGTAAGTGCTTTACCTATTCAATGAGACAACTCCATAGCCCTCAAAACAATTTTATTTTATTTTGTTTCAAAACAGCATACCATGTATCCCAGGCTGGCCTTAAACTTGATATATAACAGAGGATGACCCTGATCCACTTGCCTCAACTTCAAGTACTAGGGTTCCAGTCCTGTGCCACAAGGCCCAATTTTATGTGCTATTGTGTATGAAATCCAAGATTTCATGTATGCAAGGCAATATGTCTTAGCAAATGAACTATATTTCCAACAAAACATAATTTTAAAATAAAAGTTTTATTATGGTAACCATTTTTTTAAGTCAAAACCTCCATGTATACTGAAGAAAAAATTATTGGTTACAGCCATCTTTACAGGTTCTCAGTTTGATTTAGCTCTAATACCCAGTTTATTCATTTGAAGGAAATTTTGCATAGAAAAGTCGTCTTTTTAGGGTTTTCTATAGTCTACAAATTCAATTTTTGATTATCTGAAATTTATAGGGAATCAGCAAGGTTTTCTAAAAAATCTTTTTTATTATCTCTTTTGATTAATCTAGTTAAAAATACTTCTCGGGAAGCAAGAACAACAAAACATTACAAAATCTTTGAGTGTCCTATAAAGTAAATATAAAGGTAAAGATTCCAGATGAAAAAATAGTATAAGTGTCTTAGGGAACATCAGAAGGAATGAAGAAAAGCTAAATTGGAAATGCCAGATGACTAATATATCAGACTTTTAGTAGTCAGTTGTTAGCTAACTTTATTTATTTTTATAGCAATATCTTCCCTCTATACTCATCATTTTATATCTATTTGTTTTCAGATAAAGACATATCCCTTTCAGGCTATAAAAAAATATTGGTCTTATTTACTCTCATTTTCTTTTCCAAGTCTGTTTTAGTTTCTTCATCAGCAATTATCCTTCATATCAAATATACCCAGTTGAGAGGTCTTGGATATGTTTTTAAACTGTATGTAAGAAGTCACATGGTTACTCTACCTGTTATATGAGCCATGGGCAGTCCAATCCAATGTATTGAGAATTTATGGTATGGCTTTTGCTCTGCATGGTAATATAATAGCATATGTGATGTAAGCAGAGACCTGAAAAGGGCTGCAGTATTGAGCCTACTGTATGATGTAAAGCCCACAGTATGGACACTGATAATACTGATATTTACCTTGCTAGCAGACAAGTAAATAACCATCAGAAATACAAACTATTTCAGGGACCATAAGCTGACTAGATCCATGAGTGAATGTGGAAGTTAAATAATGTGGACACCTGCCATAAAGCTGAACCCACAGATTAATGAAACATTCGTGCTCATTTTGTTAGAAAACAGAACCCTTTACTTAATTATGGCCATCCTAAATTTACTAAATTTCCATATCAGCTAATGCTTCTATTTGTTTTTCACTATGTTTTTCTTCAGAAACAGTCACTTGTCACATAATACTCACATAATCATCTAAACAACCTATGTTTTAAAAATTATGTTGAACAGTAATACATAGATAATAGACAATTATAATACAAATGGAGATCATTATTATTATTTTGCAAAGAAATTCATGATATAAAGACTGTGTTGAATGCCATTTATCACAGGAGATATTAGCGGGAGATATTGCAGGAGATATTAGCTCAAATTCAATTTGAGCCCTGATATAGATATTAAAATAAAGGCTTACAGAATTTGAAGAGATCAGTGTAACTTTAAAGTAAATTGGTTGACTTCATCTCTTTGTCCAGAGACTTTGCTCATAGAATGAAATTCATTGTACTTTATTTTAAGGTCATATTTCAAGAAACCTGGGAATATAGTTTTAATTCTGCTACAAACTTCTGCATAATGATGAAAAGGCAAGTCACTTTAATGTGTCTTTGTAGTACCTTGTTGTGCCTTTTGATATGATCCACAAGTAGTCTTTGTGGATAACAACTCAAGGCATTATCCATTATCAATTATTGTGTAATACCTTCTTCTTAAGTACCTTTTCTTCTCCATGAATAAACTGAAATCCTGAAGGCTGTCTTTGTCTTCCTTGTGAAATACAAGAGTGTATCATATATATAAGATGCAAATTTTCTGAATGACTTTTATAGTTACTTATTCACCTATGATTAGTTATTGTTCCTCTTTTAAAAAATACTACCTGTCTCCTCTCTAATATTGTAAGTTTTTAAACATATCTATAAAGAAGACATGTAGATTTAGAGACTGAATATGCATCTAGGGAGAAAATCAAAACATTTTTGTTATAAGAGGATTCATATTTTTCAAACAGTTTAGAAAAATTCATGTACACATGCATTTATTTTCCTTTACTGAGGATATTTTATATGCCAGGCCATGATGAACTTATTGAAGAGTGAGCATTAGAAAAAAGGAAAACATCTACCTTATGAGCTGAGTTCTGTTAGGTGAGATAGAAGATAAAAATGTAGACAAGACTATGCATATTATGTAATAGGCAGAAGTGCTATGGAAAAGATAGATATTTGGTATTGACAACTTTAGGGACAGGGGTAGTCATTGCCTTCAGTTGTCTATCCACTGGTGACCCCTCCAGGTTCAAATGGATAGGTACAATACAACACTCACAGAGTTAGCACTGGTTAAACTGATTGGATCATTAAAAAAAAGAACGAGAAGTCATAAATTTTGAAAAATTATGGGTATCAAGAATGAGTTAGGGTTGGGAGAGAGTTAAAAGAGGGAAAAAGTAATACAAATCCATCATAAATGTGTATAAAATTGTCAAGTAACACAATCAATTTTAAACCTTTTTTTTAAATGAGAAGTGGTAAGCATTTATATTTTATATTGAAAGCACATTTCTCCACAGGTAACTAGTATTTAAAATGAAGCTTGGGTTAATTAAGACAATGAATAAACCATGATGTATGCTGTTTTATTTTTTTAGATTATTTATATTTTTATAAATTACAGGTTACTCACTTATTATCCCTGCTGTAGCCCAAATTCTCATCACCTCCCAATCACACACTCACTCCCTCATGTCCTCCCATGCCCCTCCCCAAGTCTATTGACAGGAGAGGTCCTTCTCCCCTGCCCTTTGACCCTAGCCTACCAAGTCACATCAGGACTGGCTACATTATTTTCTTCTGTGGCCTGGTAAGGCTGCTCTCCCATCAGGGCAAGATGATCAAAGAGGCAGCTGCTGAGTTCATGTCAGAGACAGTCCCTGTTCCCATTACTTGGGAACTCACTTGGAGACTGAGCTGCATGGGCTACATCTGTGCAGGGGTTCTAAGTTATCTTCATGCAGGGTCCTTGGTTGAATATCAGTCTCAGAAAAGACCCCTGTACCCAGAATTTTTTGAATTCTTGTTCTCCTTGTGGAGCTCTTCCCCCCACCCCAGGTCTTCCTATGTTCCCTTTTTTTCATAAGATTCCCTGCACTCTGCCCAAAGTTTGACTATGGGTCTCAGCATCTGCTTTGATACCTTGCTGAGTAAAGTCTTTCAACGGCCCTCTGTGGTTGACTCCTGTCCTGTGGCCTGTTTTCTCTTTCTTCTGATGTCTATCCCATTTGCTTTTCTGCATGAGGATTGATCATGTTGCCCAGAATCTACCTTGTTGCTTAGCTTCTTTATGAGTACATATTTTAGTATGTTTATCCTATATTATATGTCTAATATCCACTTATAAGTGAGTATATACCATATGCATCTTTCTGCTTCTGGGATACCTCACTCCGGATGATTTTTTCTTGTTCCCATCATTTGCCTGCAAATTTCATGATTTCCTTGTTATTAATTGCTGAGTAGTATTCCAATGTGTAAATGTACCACAATTTCTGCATTTATTCCTCAGTTGAGGGAGATCTGGGTTGTTTCCAGATTCTGGCTATAACAAAAATAAACTGCAAAAACATGGTTGAGTAAATGTCCTTATTGTATTCTTGAGCATTTTTTGGATCTATGCCTAGGAGTGGTATAGCCTGATGTTGAGGAAGCACTAGTCCAAATTGTCTGAGAAAGTGCCAGAATGATTTCCAAAGTGGTTATGCAAATTTACATTCCCACAAGAAATGGAGGAGAGTTCACCTTTCTCCACATCCTCTCCAGCATGAGTTTTCATTTGAGTTTTTGATCTTAGCCATTCTGATGGGTGTAGGCAGTTGTTTTGTTTTGAGGACAGTGTCCTTTGCTTTACAGAAGCTTTTCAGTTTCATGAAGTATTATCTATTGATTGTTGATCTTAGAGCCTGTACTGTTGGTGTTCTGTTCATGAAGTTGTCTCCTGTGCCAATGAGTTCTAAGCTCTTCCCCACTTTTTTGTCTAACTGATTTAATGTGTTTGTTTTTTTAATTAAATTTTATTTTTATATTAATTATAATTTTTTGCTTTGTATCTCAGCTGTAGCCTGCTCCCTCATTCCCTTCCAATCCTTCCCTTCCTCCCTCATCTCCTTCCTGCCCCTCTCTAAGTCCACTGATAGGGAAGGTCCTCCTCCACTTCCATCTGACCCTAGCTTATCAGGTCTCATCAGGACTGGGTGCAATGTCCTCTTCTGTGGACTAGCAAGGCTGTTCCTCCTTGTGTGTGTGTATGGGGGATGACAAAGAGCCAGCCACTGAGTTCATGAGAGAGAAAGTCCCTGTTTCCTTCCTACTCAGCAATTAAAAGCAAGGAAATCATAAATTTTGCCAGCAAATGTTGAGATCTAGAAAATACCATCCTGAGTGAGGTATCCCAGAGGCAGAAACACATGTAATATCCTCACTTAGAAGGGGTTACTAGACCTATAAGATAGGATCAACATACTAAAATCTGTGTGTTTGGTTTTATGTTGAGGTCTTTGATCCAATTGGACTTTAGTTTTGTGCAAGGTGATGAGTATGGATCTATTTGCATTTTTCTACATGTAGACATCTAGTTAGACCAGCACGATTTGTTGAAGATGTTGGTTTGGTTTTTTTTTTTTTTTTTTTTCCCATTGTATGGTTTTGGCATCTTTGTCAAAAGGTGTCCATAAGTGTGTGGGTTTATTTCTGGTTCTTCTATTTGATTCCATTGATCTATCATTCTGTTTCTATGCCTGTACCATGCAGTTTTTATTACTACTGCCTTTTAGTACTGCTTGAGATCAATGCAAATCAAGGTTTATACATTTTTCCATATGAAATTGAGAATTTTTCTTTCAATGTCGTAAAGAATTGTGTTGACCTAAAGAGATAGTCAATGTCCTTAGTCATCAGAGAGATGCAAATCAAAACAACCCTGAGATTCCACCTTACACTCGACAGAATGCCAAAGGTTAAAAACTCAAGTGACAACACATACTGGAGAAGATGTGGAGAATTGGGAACACTCTTTCACTGCTGGTGGGAATGTAAACTTGTACAACCACTTCAGAAATCAATATTGCGCATTGTCAGACAATTATGAATAGCACTTCTTCAAGATCCAGCTATACCACTCCTAGGCATATATCCGAAAGATGCTCAAGTACACAACAAGGACATTTTCTCAACCATGTTTATAGCAGGTTTATTCATAATAGTCAGAACCTGGAAACAACCCAGTGGTCCCTCAACAGAGGAATGGGTACAGAAATTGTGGTACTTTTACACAATGGAATACTAGTCAGCAATTAAAAACAAGGAAATCATGAAATTTTCAGGCAAATGGTGAGATCTAGAAAAGATCATCCTGAACGAGGTATCCCAGGAGCAGAAAGACACACATGGTATATACTCACTTATATAATCCTATGAAATAGGATAAATATACTAAAATATGTGCACCTAAAGAAGATAAACAAGAAAAAGGACCCGGGGTAAGATGATCAATCCTCACTTAGAAAGACAAAAGGGATGGACATGGGAAGTAGGAGAAAACAAGAAGCAGGACAGGAGCCTACCACAGAGGGCCTCTGTAAGACTCTACCTAGCAGTGTAAAGTAGGTACTAAGAACCATAAACAAACCTCGGCAGAGTGCAGGAAATCATATGATAAAAGAGAGAGTTAATATGATCAAGAAAGGACAGGAGCTCCAAAAGGACAAAATATATCAGGGCACAGGGGTCCTCTACGAGACCGTTTCTCCAACCAGGGACCATGTTTGGATATAACCTAGAACCCCTGCTTGGATGTAGCCCATGGTAGCTCAGTTACCAAGCGGGTTTTCCTTGTAAGGGGAACAGGAACTATTTCTGACATAAACTCAAGGACTGGCTCCTTTACCTCCCCCTGCCCCCGACGGAGGAACAGCCTTGCTAGACCACAGAGGAGGACATTGCAGCCAGTATTGAAGGTACCTGATAAGTTAGGGTCAGTCAGATGGAAGGGGAGTAGGTTCTCTCCTGTCAGTGGACTTGGAAAGGGACAGGGAGGAGATGAGGGAGGGAGGGTGGGATTAGGAGGGAATAAGGGAGGGGGATAAGGCTGGGATACAAAGTACTTTATGTTGTTAATGGCTATTATGAAGGGTGTTGTTTCTGTAATTTCTCTCTCAGCCCTTTTGTCTTTCATAAACAGGAGGCCTACTGATTTTTTTTTTTTTGAGTTAAGTTTGTATCCAGACACTTTGCTGAAGGTGTTTATCAGCTCAAGGAGTTCTCAGTTTGGATTTTTGGGGTCACTTGTGTATACTATCATATCATCTTCAAATAGTAATGCTTTGATTTCTTCCTTTCCAGTTTGTATCCCCTGGATCTCCTTTAGTTGTCTTATTGCTTTAGCGAAGATTTCAAGTACTATGTTGAAGAGATATGGAGAGAGTGGCAGCCTTGCCTTGTCCCTGATTTCAGTGGGATAGATTTAAGTTTCTCTCCATTGAGTTTGATGTTGATGTTGGCTATAGGATTGCTGTATATTGCCTATGTTTAGGTATGTGCCTTGTATCCCTGGTCTCTCCAAGACTTTAAACATGAATAGGTGTTGGATTTTGTCAAATGCTTTTTTTAGCATCTAAGGAAATGATCAAGTGTTTTTCTCCTTCATTTTGTTTATATGGTGGATTACATTGATGGATTTCCATATATTGACCACCACCCCGAACGCCTGGGATGAAGCCTACTTTGTTATGGTGGATGATATCTTCTATGTGTTCTTGGGTTAGGTTTGCAAGTATTTTATTGAGTATTTTTGCATCAATTTTCATAAGAGATAGTTTTGAAATTCTCTTTTTTTGGTAGTTCTTTGTGTTGTTATGAATCAAGGTGACTGTGCTTTGTATAATGAGTTTGGTAATGTTCCATCTGCTTCTATTTTATGGAATAATTTGAAGAGTATTGGAGTTAGCTCTTCTTTGAAGGTCTCATAGAACTCTGTGCTGAAATCATCTCTCCCTGGGCTTTTTTTTTTAGACGGGAGACTTTGGATGACTGCTTTTATTTCATTGGGGGATATAGGACTATTTAATCTATTTACCTTATCTTGCTTTAATTTTGGTAGATGGAATCTATCAAGAAAATTGTCCATTTCATTAATGTTTTCAAATTTTGTGGCATTTAGGCTATTGTAGCAAGTCCTAATAATTGTTTGGATTTCCTCATTGTCTCTCTTTATGTCCCTTTTTTTTATCTCTGATTTTGCTGATTTGTATAGTTTGTTTCTACCTTTTAGTTAGTTTTACTAAGAGTTTGTCTATCTTGTTGATTTTTCTCAAAGAACCAATTCTTGGTCTCATTGATTCTTTGAATTGTTTTCTTTGTTTCTAATTCATTGATTTCAGTTCTGAATTTGATTATTTCCAATCATCTACTCCTCTTTAGTGTGTCTGCATCTTTTTTCTAGATCTTTTAGGTGTAGCATTAAATTGCTTGTATAAGATATCTGGATACACTTAGTGCTATGAACTTTCCTCTTAGCACTGTTTCCATTATGTCCCATAGTTTTGGGTAAGTTGTGCCTTCATTTTCATTGAATTTTAGGAAGTCTCTAATTTCTTTTTTGTTTGTTTGTTTCTTCCCTGATCAAGTTGTCATTGAGCTAGAGAGCTGTTTAGTTTCCATGTGTATGTAGTTTTTTAGTTGTTATTTCTGTTGTTGAGGTTTAGTTTTATGCCATGGTGGTTTGATAGGATACAAGGGATTATATCAATCTTCTTGTGTCTGTTGAGGCTTGTTTTGTGCCCAACTATATGGTCAATTTTTGAAAAGGTTCCATGAGGATCTGTAAAGAAAGTATACACTTTTGAGTTTGTGTGAAAAGTTCTGTAGACATCTATTTGGTCCATTTTATTTAGGACCACAATAAGTGTCATTATTTTCATATTTAGCTTCTGTCTAAATGATCTGTCACTTGGTGAGAGTGGAGTGTTGAGGTTTGTCACTATTATGGTGTTGGAACCGATGTGTGATTTAAGTTTTAATAATGTTTCATTTACAAATGCAGGTGCTTTTTATCTTTTTTATTTTAATTTTTATTAATTACAATTTATTCACTTTGTATCCCCATGTAGCTCCCTCCCTCCTATCCTCCCAATCCCACCCTCCCTTGCCTTTCTCCATCCATGCTTCTCCCCCAGTTCATAGATAGGGGAGGTCATTCTCCTCTTCCTTCTGATCCTAGTCTATCAGGTCTCATCAGAAATGGCTGCATTGTCTTCCTCTTTGGCCTGGTAAGGCTGCCCCCCCAGCGGGAGGTGATAAAAGAGCAGGCCAATCTGTTCATGTCAGAGACAGTCCCTGTTCCCATTACTATGGAACCCACTTGGACACTGAACTGCCATGGGCTACATCTGTGCAGGGGTTCTAGGTTATCTCTATGAATGGTCCTTGGTTGGAGTATCATTCTCAGAAAATATCTCTGTGCCCAGATTTTTTTGGTTCTGTTGCTCTCCTTGTGGAGCTCCTGTCCTCTCTAGGTCTTACTATTTCCTACTTCTTTCATAAGATTTCATGCACTCTGCCTAAAGGTTGGTCATAAGTCTCTGCATCTGTTTTGATAGCCTGCAGGATATAGCCTTTCAGAGGCTCTCTGTGGCAGGCTCCTGTCCAGTTCCTTTTTTCTCCTCCTTCTGATGTCGATCTTCTTTTCTTTTCTGAATGGAGATTGAACATATTAGCCAGAGTCCTCCTTCTTGATTAGTTTCTTTAGATGCACAGATTTTAGTATGTTTATCCTATACTATATGTCTATATTCACTTATGAGTGTAGGTACTCTTTTATTTGTGGAATAGATGTTCAGGATTGTGATGTCCTCCTGGTGGATTTTTCTTTTGATGAGAATGAAGTTCTTTTCCTCATCTTTTTTGATTACTTTTGGTTGAAATTCTATTTTATTAGATATTAAGATAGCTACCCCAGCTTGTTTTCTGGATCCATTTCTTTGAAAAACATTTTCAGCCCTTTGCTCTGAGGTAGTGTTTATCTTTGTTGCAGAGGTGTGTTTCTTGGATGCACCAGAATGTCGTATCTTCATTCCATAACCATTCTGTTAGTCTGTGTCTTTTTATTAGAGAGTTGAATCTGTTGATATTGATAGATAATAATGACCAATGAATGTTAGTTCCTCTTATTGTGGAATTGGTGGTGTTACTGTGTTTGAATGATTGTTTCCTTTTAATTCTTTGTTGTGAAGTTATCCATATCCTGTGTTTTCTTGGGTTTAGTTGATTTTGTTGGATTGGAGTTTCTTTTAGTATCCTCTATAGGTCTAATTTGCAAAGTAAATAATCTTTAAGTTTAGTTTTGTCATAGAATATTTTGTTTTCTCCATCTTTGTTGATGGAAAGCTTTGCTGGCTATAGTAGTCTGGGTTGGCATCTATGGTCCCTTAAAATCTGCTCAGGCCTTTCTGGCTTTCATAGTTTCTGTTGAGAAGTCTGGTGTGACTCTGATAGGTCTACTTTTATATGTTACTTGGCCTTTTTCCCTTGCTGCTTTTAATATTTTTTCTTTGTTCTGTTGATTTAGTGTTTGACTATGATGTGACATGAGGAGTTTCTTTTCTGGTTTAGTCTATTTGGTGTTCTGTAGGCCTCTTGTATGTTTATGGACTTCTCTTTCTTTAAGTTGGGAAAATTTTCTTCTATGATTTTCTTGAAAATATTTTCTGGAATATTTTCCAGAATAATAGGATTAGATGATCCAAAGTCTGGAATCTTCTTTTTCATCTAATCCTATTATTCTTAGATTTCATCTTTTCATTGTGTCCTTGAATTCTTGGATGTTTTGTGTTTGGAACTTTTCTGATTTTGCTTTTCTTTGAGAGATGTATCCATTTCTGCAATTGTATCTTCAGTGTCTGAGATTCTCTTTTCCATCTCTTCTATTCTGTTGTTGATGCTTACCTTTGTGGTTCCTGATCTTTTCTCTAAGTTCTTCAGCTCCGGGATTTTGTCTGTGTGTGTGTATGTGTGTGTTTTATTTGTTTGTTTGTTTGTTTTGATTCTAATTCTGTTTTCATGTCTTGCACCATTTCCTTCATCTTTTTTGAATGTGGGTTCCTGTCTTTCTATGATGGCCTCTTTTTTTTGTTCATTTCCTCTCTGTATGCCACTAATTGTGCCTCTACTTGTGTCTCTATTTGTTTGGCTGTATTTTTCTGTGTTTCTTTGAGAGCTTTGTTCGTTTCTTCTCTATGTGTCTCTAATAACTGGATAAGTATAGTTTTAGAATCATTTTTCTTTGTTTCTGATGAATTAAAGTATCCATTTAGTTTGGGGAGTTGCTGGTGAAGCCATGATTTCCTGAATTTTGTTGGTTGTTCTTACTCTGATCTCTAGCCATCTGCTTGTCTGTAACCTTCACTGTTTGTTCCTGGAGTCTGTACTTCAGACTGAGCTTGTCTCTGATGTCTAGAATATTCTTCAGGAAGATGAGAGAGGTCCATGGTTTGAGAGTGGATGTTGATGTTTCAACTGTAGCTAAGGGAGGTAGGTTGCAGGTGCATATGTGCAGGCACGGGCATCTGTGTGGCAGTGTGCCTTGATGGAGAGGGTGCTAGAGCTTGTAGATGCCTGGAAAGTGGTGCTTAAGTAAGGGATTAGGGGAGAGAGGCAAGAGAGCTGGCTCTGTTTGAAGGCACAATGAGCATGCACTGGTGCCCTGAATACCTCAGTGTCCTACAGGCCTGTTGTACTGTCCTCCTGGACTTTTTGAGCCTGCAATCTTCCTTTTCATCTTTTTCTATTATTCTTAGATATTATCTTTTCATGGCCTCCTTGATTTATTCTATGGTTTGTGTTTGGGACTTTTCTGATTTTTTTCTTTGAGGGATGTATCAATTCCTGCAATTTTAACTTCAGCGCCTGAGAGTCTTTCTTTCATTTTGTGTATTCTGTTGGTGATGCCTAATTTTATGGTTCCTGGTCTTTTTTTTTTTTTTTCTTAGTTCTCCAGCTCCAGGGTTTTCTCTGTTTGTTTTCTTTATTGATTTTCATTCTGTTTTCATGTCTTACACCATTTCCTTGATCCGTATGAATGTGGATTCCTGTTTTTTCCATGATGGCCTCTATTTTTTAATGTGTTTCCTTTTTGTATGCCCCTATAGGTGTCGCTATATTTTCCTGGATTTTTTTTTTGAGAGATTTGTTTATTTCCTCTTTATGTGCCTCTTATAACTGGATAAACATAGCTTTAAAAGTTGAGAGAGGTCCACCGGTTTCGAGAGTGGATGTTGGTGTTTTAGCTGTAGCTAAGGAAGGAAGGTCGTGGGTGCATATTCAAAAGCAGGGGTATTTGCATGGAAGTGTGCCTTGAGGGACAGGGTATTAGAGTAGATACCTGGAAGGGTGGAACTTAAAACCAAGAGGGGTGTTGTCCCTATTTGCAGGGGCAATACGCATGCACAGATGCAGGTGCCCTGAATACCTCAGTGGCCTACAAGCCTGTTGTACTATCCTCCTGTTTTTCAGATCAGTCTGGGTTCCAGGTTTGCCTGGACTCCACTAGACCTACAGAACAGGGTCTTCACTGTTGAAAACTGTCCCAAGGATCCCTGTGTTGCTCACAGTGGGTTTGTGGGTGGGAGGGATCTGATGTCTGGCTGCTGGTGTAGAGGGACCCTAAATCTAGACCTCTTCAAGTACTTACTTGAAGGCACCCTGTCTAGCTCACAGGCCTAATCAGAAAGCATAGGGTTACCCCCTGTTCTGTTCTCTACTCTCATATTTAAGCCCACAGGGACAAATGAGAATGTAGGATATCTGTCAGCTCAGTGGTATCCGCTGTTTGCCTATCTGGCAGGGAGACCCATACTTGGGACAGCTACCTCTGTTGTCTCAATCACTGAGCATGGAGGTTCCCGCATCAGCTAGCTGCAGCCAGGGGCCTGGGAGGCCCTTACTACTACAGCTTCTGCTGTGTCTGTCACTGAGCACATAGGCTTCTGCTTGGGGCAAACAGTGCAGCCTCAGGCAAGCACGGAGGCTCATGTTTGGGCTAAGGGGAAGTTCAGGGAAGTTGAAAATTTTCCACTCTCAGTCCTCTGAGATGGCCACTGGATCCAAACTGTCCTAACATGTGGGTTGTCACCTCTTGTCCTGGAAGCCTCAATGTTGATGTTTTGGCTTCAGTTGCCCCCCCACTTGCTGATTTCTGAATTTTGGATCCTGTGTCCCTCAGACACGGTGTGTGCTGGTTGCTGCCATCTTCCTAGAAGGACAACATTCTTTCTTACTAGTCCCAAATGTCATATTAGAGGTCTCACCATATAATTAATTATTTATCATTACAAGTTGAAATTTGCATTAAAGATAAAGATTATTTCAAATTTATGAGAGAATTTCCATTCATACAAAAATATACGTATGTTATTATGTATACTCTTATGCCTGCATTGCTTGTTCTATATCAGATATTGGTGGTTCCTGGTTATCCATTCAGATAAATAAGCCATGAGCTCTGCAAAGATGAAATTGTGAAAATAAAGAGCCATTATTTAGAATTTCAAATGCTTTATTTACCTAACAATTCTGAAGACATTCATAACACTTTCTCTATGAGTGTTTGGGGGTTTATCAGAAAACAGGTCCTAGAGACATATCCATGAGATTATAATAGTTACAGGCTGATTAAAGCACTGTATTTTAGAGTACAAACCATCTTATAGAAGAAATCAGGTCTTTCTGTTTGCCTCTTCTTCATGTCTAAGGCTTGAAAACTTCCACTGTCCACAAACAATGATGAAACATGTGAAGAGTACCAAAGCTTCCCATTTAGAGTCAATAGAGCTATCTTCCAATAAACAATCATTGCTCACAACCTGCCATTAGATCAGATTAGAATATCTGAGCTGTGTTATAGTTTTGTCCTGCCCAGTACTGTTTTCCTTATCTTTCTTTCATAGGTGTCAGATATGAAATGCAGTTTGAAAGCTTCTCTACCCAATCGCATTTCCTTGCCTGATTCATCATTTGGTAACATGATGAATTTACCTCTCTCCCGTTCCTGACTTCAATTTACAGTTGGCTTTCTGATGATGCCAAACAACATATCAGCAAGTACAATAAGAAGTTCTATTGCATGCCCATAATTTTGTAAATGAGACTATATTAAAGATGAATTTGCTCTTTAATATCTTAATATCATTGGAAAACATGATGCATGCCTGTAATCCCAGCACTAAGGGAAGCAGAGAAAAGTGGATCTCTGTGATTTTGAGGGGAGCCTGATCTATAAAACGAGTGGCTACTACATGGCTACTACACAGTGAAACCCTGTCTTGAAAACCAAAAAGAAAAAAAGAAACCCACAGTCTGTAGTATCTGGTATTTTCATAATGAATTTGCAAAAGTTAAGTGAGATGTTTAGAAAGGCCATACAGTTTATGCTGCAGGGAACAATGTCAGTTAACAGATGTTCTTCAGATGCCCCTCCTGAGTTAATGTTTGCTACTGTGAAAATTGTTCTGGAGGCAATACATTATATGGTCCTGCAGTGATACTGAATAACACCTATAATTCTTTCAATTCATAAAATTTCAAATACTTTTTCTGTATTTCTAAAGCAGCTGAAAATATCCATCTATATGATGATGTTCTTCCTGAACTCATTTAACACCAGAAATACTTACTGAGTTTCATCTACTGCAGTCCTATATGCTCAAGAGTCAGATTTAAAAATAAGAAAAACACTGTAAATTCTTGGGTTACACTTTAAGTCTGGTTGTCTTTGAGTGGCTAAAATACTAATTTTAGAGATCAATTTTTACCTGATTTTCTAGTTCACAAAGAACATTCATAATGGTTAGTCTACTATGACAGATATTTCCTTGAGTGGGGATGGCATGCTTCCCTTGTGATTATCTCTCTGGGCAGTGGCAACTGCAGTGTAGGTTGCAGAATTCACCTACACAATAGTCCATAGATTGAAAGGCCAAAAGTGTATTGAGTCTACCAGAAATCATTTGTCTTTCTTAGTAGGAGAGTTGGAATTATTTCAATTGACTGTGCCAGCTTTTTTACATACACAGTTTTTAATTAAAACATTTCTGTACTACCAAGTTTATTTACCAGGATACCTTCTGCTATACATTAAGCATTACAGATTTTTCACTTTCTTCTAAATTTTTTTAATGTTTTTTTTTTATTAATTACACTTTATTCATTTTGTATCCCCCCATAAGCCCCTCCCTCTTTCCCTCCCGATCTCACCCTCCCTCCCATTTCTGCATGCATGCCACTCCCCAAGTCCACTGATAGGGGAGGTTCTCCTCTCCTTTCTGATCTTAGTCTATCAGTTCTCATCAAAAGTGGTTGCATTGTCCTCTACTGTGGCCTGGTAAGGCTACTCCCTGCTCAGGGGGAGGTGATCAAAGAGCAGGCCAATCAGATTATGTCAGAGGCAGTCCCAATGAAAATGCATTGAATAGAATAAGGATTCTTTGAACAAATTTAAACACTGATTTTGTTTCATTTTATTTTTAGTTTTATTTATTTATTTGATTGAAAAACAACATGCTTGTGTTCAATTCTTCATGGCTCCCCATTTACCTATGCCATGGCAAGGTCTAATATGGCAGATAATATTCACTTAAAGCAGAATGGAACAATTATTTGTGATGTCAGTATCCACTTTGTATTTGAAAATTTAGACTAGATTCTATTTCTGTCAAAGGTTGGTACAAAATGGTACATGACAAAAGATAAATAGTCTGAATATTTGTAACTACATATATCATAACTCTGAGTTGTTTTGTAAGTTTAAACTCTCTCTTACAACCATCAGATGATTACAACTGAAATATTGGTACATACAATTTTATTTTGTTTTTGCTCTACAATTTATTGGCCTCAGACAGCTCTGAATTTCTGTTCACAGCATAAAACTCAGAGTTACTAGCATTTGTTAGTAACTGAATAACTGAATAAATGAAACACCTTAAGACAAAAAAATTCAAAGTTATAAGGTGCTATCATAAGTTATCATGTATCTTTCTAATAGACACCTTCAAATTTCCCTATGAGTATCACTTAGCATTCAGCAACTGTGAATTGCTCCACTGATGAGAAACCCAAATAATGTCACATGTACTTTCTTGCCTCAGCTAGATTGAAGAGAGCTCCAGTGTCAACTTATGTGGCCAATATCACTCATTTAAAAGATTATTCCTTCACCTCATTGTTTTAAAATCATTTGCATTTAATACAAAATAAATTGGGGCATGTACAACATTCACAGCATTCTCAACATGAGAGAAACTAAATATGTAAGGCTCACCGGAGCTAGGGGAGCAGTTACTGATGACCTCAACTATCTATAGGTTCAACATGGAAAATTTGGAGCTACTCTCTTCCATTGCAAGAGTTACCTTCAACTCCTGCACACCACGTATTTTTATTTCATGCAAGTCTTTTTCTGTGACATCGCTTACTCTGGAGGAATTCTAGTAAGAGAATCCTTACCTTTTGTTTTGTTTCCAACCCTCCATATGGAAGAGTATGGAATGATGCAGAAATAAGGCAAGCTAACATTCAGGATGGTACCATAACCCAGAGGAAAGCCAACATTTAAGACTAGCTAATCTGGAGTTTGATAAGAACTTACCCAAAGAAAAGCTCCTATATTTCAACTTCTCCATACAGTAAGCCATATTATCTTGATCTACAATTTTCATGATTATTATACATTCTAGACTACTTGTTATTCCAGCAAACCTCCTCCATTTGCAGTCAAATTTTCACCAGTTTGTAAACTCTGGCCCAGGTTTTTCCCAGCTGAGTAATACCATTCCATTAACACCACCTTTTCCCAAATTATTTCTTTGCTAAGCTTGATAATTTTTCCATCTAGCAAGATACATGACCTGTGAGGTTAAACTCCACACTTATTAGTTTCTTTCTTCTCCTTTTGTACTAGAAAAGGCTAGTGTCACACTCCATACCTACTCTCCAATAATGGAAATACTCCATTGCTTTCCATATGTACCAAACTTGAAGTAATGACTAATACAGTATTTTAAATTTATTAATTTTTATTTTATGTGTATATGAATGTTTTTTCCTGCATGTATATCTATTTATACATCTGTGCACCATGTATGCACAGTGTCCTTGAAGACAAAAAGAAAGTGTCAGAAACTGAAACAAGTTAGAAATGGTTGTTACCCATGACATGAGTAGTGGGAAATATACCCAGGTACTCTTCAAAAGATCAATTGTTCTTAACTGCTTAACCATTTCTCCAGTCCCACTTGTTTTCCTGGTTTTTGTTTTCATTTTAATTTTTTTCGTGTTATCTGTAATAATTTGAAGCACAAAAGGTTTTCAGTACTTTTATACAATGTAGCTTAATTGCATGCATGGGCTTCTCAACACAAAAGTCAGTTTTAAGGTAGACTTATATTTCCAGCCACATAAAAACATCTCAAACATATCTGGGCACAGGGTCTTTTCTGAGACTGACATGCAACCAAGGACCATGTATGAATGTAACCTAGAACCTCTGCTCAGATGTAGCCTGTGGTAACTCAGTAACCAATTGGTTTCCCATAGTGAGGGGAACAAGGACTATTTCTAACAGGAACTCAATGACTGGCTCTTTGGCCTCCCCACCCCCCAAGGGAGGAGCAATCCTGTTAGGCCACAGAGGAGAGCTTTGCAGCCAGTCCTGAAGATACCTGATAAAACAGGATCGGATGAATGGGGAGGAGGTTCCCCCTATCAGTGGACTTGGCAAGGGGCACGGTGGAGATGAGGGAGGGAGGGAGGGACTGGGAGGGAATGAGGGATCGGGACATGGCTGGGATACAGAGTTAATAAAATGTAACTGATAAGAAAAAAATAAAATTAAATAATAAAAAAAGGAAAAAAAAATCTCCTTTAAAGCTCATTAGGCTCCTGTATGGGATTAATGACTCCCAGATCTAAGATAAAAGCCCAGTTGGCCTCCTGGTGGGTTTAAAAAAAATCAGCTTTTGTTCTTTCACAATGAATATTCAGCAGCTTGAACACTATGCCATTTTTCTGTTGGTTACCTCTTCAAATCAAATTTACAAGAAATCAACCTGCCACACTTTCTAAAGGATTATCTTTTCCTATGGGTATGAAAGTGAAAAATATCCTCACAAAACTAAGCTATCTTCAAGTGAGGATGTATAGCCCGCATTTAAATGACTCTTTCCTCAGTTATCATTATGACCATAACCTCATGAGAACCTATTTAAATTGAAACCTCAAGAACTAATAGCACACGTTCACTCTGTATCTGTGGTTTCTACATCCTTGGATTCAGTAAACTGCAAACTAAAAATATTTCACCTGCACTAGAAATGTATGTCATTTTTTTGGTCATTGTTTCCTAAGTGATGCAAGATAGCAAATATTTGCATATAATTTACTCAGTTATCAGACAGCATAAAAATCTAAAAATAAAAGTTTACTGGAGGTTGTGCCTAAGATGTAAATACAGTGCCATTTTATACAAAGGACTTGGGCACTGTGTGAATTTTGGTATGTAAGACAGGTTCTAGAATGAATATCCCATAGATACCAGGAGAAAGATATATTGTTCTCAATCTGCTAAAGCTTGTATGGTTTAATATATATATTATCATATATATTGTCTTATATTATAATGGTTTATTGTACAGTGAAAGACAGCCAGAGAACAGCCAAAGGTAAATGTTTCCATACTTATTGAATTGCAGCTAAGCCTGGATATGAGTATTAAGTAGAGAGGGAAAGTGTGGAAGGAAAGGAAAGAGAAAGAAAATAAACTATGCAATATCTATTTTTTAACCTGGGAATAGGTTAACTTGAGGTTTATATATGTTATCAAACCCACTTGCATTGGTATGAGGGTTTTATATGCTACATTAAACACATATATTATGCTCATATGAAATTAAAAATAAATTTAATAAAAACGTGCTATCAGTCAATTTGGAGATATGAGAAAACACAACCATAATTTCTATGACTCAGATTTATCAATGTAACTAGATTCACACTGTCCAGAGACTCACAAGGTTAGAATCAAGGTCTCAAAGATCTCAGTATTCTTTTCATAGCTGTATATTTATGGGCAGACTTTAGTTCTTGTTGTTGGACTATGACCCTTGGCTCATAGATGTCCTGCATTTCCTACCACATGGCTTCACAGGTAGCTTATATCACAACAATTTTCTTCCTTAAGGCTAACAGGGGAGTATGTCTAATGCAGGAAACAAGACAGAATGAATAAATGAGTAAAAAGATATTTGTTGTATACCTATCATACATAAAGTATCCATGTCAGTTAGTTTGACTATAAAAGTTCCTTCTTAAATACCTTAAGGTATATATAACCTTTTAGAATAACAGGATGAAGATTGATGTGTAAAAATTCACTTCTTAAATCTTAACTCAGTCTGGAGTAACTTCAAAAAGACCCCAGAAATTTATTCAATTATCAGAAAAAGCAGAATAAAAATTGAAGATATTGGAGTTAGTGTTTGAACCAAAATGAGCAATTAAAAATTATAATTATCACAAAATGAAGATGAATAGACATTTCAAGAACAGTGATCTAATGGCTCACTGTTTCCCTAGACTGTAAGAAGTGAGATCACTAATTTTGGCAATGCCAAGAGAGATTGTGAGTGAGGGTTGCTGTTGTATGTTAATTTAAATTATTCACACATATTATATAGATGAAAACTCAAGGATGCTGGAGTGTTTTGAGACACTTTCTAGAGTCAAGTATGTGGTTGCAGGTGTGAATAGTGTGCCTGTGAGTAGAAAATATAAAGGGTGATTTCTAGGTAATGATCCCTGTTGAAAAGACTATAAGAAGGTTTGTCATTCAAGGAAATATTGGAGCCAAGGCAACAACAGTTATGAGAAAGGACATGTATGGAGAAAATGCCAATACAATAAAAGAAACAATTTTGCCTTTATAGCTATTTTTCTTACATTGGTGTAAGGATGGACAAGAGAGTACAGTTCAACCAAAAACATAAATGAAAAAAAGATTCACGATTTGAGGAGGAAAATATATTGATGCTTTTTTCTTGCCAGTCCTTTTCTGTGATGCCAGCAACAATGCTCAGAGATTCAGAGCAAACATGAAGAAAATAACTAAAAGAGTCACAATAAGTCAAGGGACACCACAACAATGCTTTCCAATCTAAACAAGAACTGATAGGAGTGACTTTAACCTGGCCTTTGTGCTTCAGCCAACTATTTAGCTCCAGTTACCCCCAGCCATTAATGAGGAAGGCTTAAGAATATTTACATGAAGAACAGTGACAAAAATAGACATTTCCAAACAAAATGGATGGTGCCTGTGCTCTACTGTATGCTAACCACATGCAGCTTCTATTTGCCAAAGAAATGTGGTCAACGGAAAGTTATTGAGCGTACAGAGTGCACCAGCTGCATGATAAATCGCTATATGATGAACTTAGCTGCTGAATAACTATAGATGAAGAAAAATGTAGTGTTTACACTTGTGAAATGATAAGTATTTAGATTCTGTTACCAATGAGAAATCATAGCCTTTTGAGTCTTAGGAAAAATCGAGTGAACTGTAGGTGGATTTTGTAACACAGACACTGTCAATAGTTATTTCACTTCTTAGTATGTACTGAAGAAGCTAAAAGTAACAGGATTAACTCTATTTTGTTTCTCAAACTCCATCTTTAGTTGACTGTTCTTAGAGTGACTTGGCTCTCACCCTTGAGTTCCAGGAAAGGCCTCAGAATGTTTTCAGCAGCTTGCGGCTAGACACAGCAACTGACTAATGACAGAGATGGTCAAGGAAAACATGAGTTGCTCCCAGGTCAAGATACCCCTTTTGGACTAACTGTTTTTCTCTGTGGTTTGACCAGATGCAATTAACCAATTTGTTTACAGTGCATTGTATTCCTTTGCCTCTTTATGCAATCAGGTAATATCAAGGCTTGGAAGTCCCTGCTTGCGGTTTTTCCCTTTAAAAACTCTGTCTCCACAGACCTTGGGGCAGCTTTCCCAATCTGCTATGTCAGGAAGGATTGTCACCCAAGCTCGAGCTTGAATAAAGACCCTTGTGTGTTTTGCATCGGACTTGTGTTCCTGGTGATCTATTGGGGGTCCCATGATATAAGTGTAACAGTACTATTTGTCAAAACAATATTTAAGCTACTCAGTCCTAGGACAATTTTCCAGAATGTAGAAAGACATAAATTGTTAACTCTGAGATTTCTCTATTTCTCATTCTCTTCTGTTAATTTTTATTTATTATTATTACTCTGTATATGTTTGTGTGTTTGCACCCGTACATGTGTATGTTACAGAATGCATGTAAAGGACAGAGGACAAATTTTTGGAAATGGTTCTCTTCTACCCTTAATTGGGTTCTAGGGACTGAACTTAGGTTCCCAGGCTTGTTCTGCAAGTGCCATTAATTAATAGAGGCATCCAGTGATGTCTTTTTTATTTCGAAGTACTTCTGCTGGTCAATATTGTCAGAAAGTCTTCAATTTAAATACATTGAGACAAGCTTATAGCTTATATAAATAAGTGGCTAAAAGATGGATGGTCACAGAAAAAAATTTTCTTTATATTTTAGAATTGTATACTACATTGATATTATATGGCAAAGCTCACCGAAATGAAGAACTTAGAACGCAAATTCTGCTTCAACACAGGAAGAAATTCTGACTATTAAGTTACTATTAAGAAGAAGTGAAAAGGCTAATGCAATGACAAATAGTAAAACTAAAGACAGGATGAATAGTTGGCCTTCTGGAGTTATAAGTTTCAGTGCAACACACTCAGTAAATTGTGGATGAAAAACAAAACAAAACAAACATTGAGTCTGTATTTTTTCTTGTTATCCTCTAAATAATACTGTAAAAGGAACTTTTATTCATCTGTTTTAACTGTTGCTTCAGAGGCTTACTGCTTCCTTCTGTTAATGTAGTCCTAGTCCAGGAAGGTTCTAGCCTCCATACAATCTAACCTAGGCCTAGAAGGTTTTTCAGCATCTGAGACTTACTGCTGTAATAAGCTCACCCTTTCTTATTCTTACTGAGCTCTGGACTGGTTGGTTCAACTCAGCTCTTCTGGCTCTAACTCCTCTCCCAGCTGACATTCAATCTTTTTTTTTTCTTGGCCTCTGAATTGCTCTGTTGAACCTCCAACTAACTCAAGCAATCTGCTCTAATCTCCTTGCTCTTTTTTATTCTCTGGTTCATTCAGACATAGCCTGAGTTCTCTCTCTGCAATTCCTTTTTCTATTACTCTCCCAGTAAAATGTCTCCTCTCTCTCTCTGCATTGCCATTTAAGTATCTTTCCTTTCCTTTATCTTCTCCTGAGAGTTGAGGGTATCCTATTCTGTCAAATCTCTGATTTGTTAACTTTTCTGCCACTCAGACATCACTTTCAAACATGGGTGCTTCCTTTAACAAACTAACTTTACTTTAATTGCTTTGTATTAAAGACATGTACCACCACATTTTTCTTTATGTGAAACTTGCTCTATACTAAGTTGGCCTTGAGCTCAGATATGATTGCCTCTGTCTCCTGGATTAAATGCTTGTTTGTGTTACAGCCAGATCACATAGACTGAGAAAATCTGTGGATATGATCTCTTGCCAGAACAGCCATGTTTTGAATTAAAAATCCTCTACACAATACAGTACAAAGATTATTTGCATAGAATGCATATTGAAAGATGTACATAATATGTATTTAAATACTGTAGCATTTTATGTGAGACTTGAAAATATGGATTTTGACAGATAACAAGACACACACACACACACACACACACACACACATATATATATATGACACTCACATCCTCCATACAGCCAAGTTTAAAAATATTTTTAAGTGATAGTAAGACCTAACATAAAAATTGAGTGTGTAGCATTTACAAGTGATTTACCAGTGATTCCTCTTTGTGATTTAGGTGCTACGTTTTTCTATTTTATGTTCTTATAATGTAGTAAGTAAGTCTATTAGGCATTTGATGAAAAAGCTATGAGAGTGGTGGTTCATGCTTATAATTCTAGTACTCAGGAGGCAGAGGTAAGAGGATCATGAGTTGGAAGAAAGTCTGGGCCACACAGAAATTCTAGGCTAGTCTGGGATACAACAACCAGATGCTATCTCAGAATAATAACAAAAACAAAAGATATACTTACATCATTTTATAACTAAGTAAAAATAATGCTATTCAGGAACCGTGATATGAAACCCTAGATGTTTATGAACAGAAAAATGGATTATAAAAATGTAATTTTGGTATATCCAAGATATATAATGAAATTTTATTCAGCTATAAAAAGAAAGAAATAATATTTGTAGGAACATAAATGAGCTAGAAATGTGCTGAGTGAAATAAAGCAGATTCAGAAATAAAACAAAATAGTGTTATCAATAGAATACCTTGTAACTGGTCATATTAATTTTTGCACAATTTATGGAATGTGAACAAACATTATTTTCCTTTGCTCTAATAAATTATTCTTATTTGTAAGTTTCTTAACATTCTAATATTATCGAGTGGTGAAATAACAATATCACCTATCCTTATGGTTTGAAGATGAAGTCTAAACTTTGAAACATATTGAAGACTTGTTCTTCAATACCAAGTTCTTAGGTGGTTCTTTTATATAATGATTGGATCTACGACATAACTGTTAGATTCATGTATGGATAGACTCATAGTTTAATGGCATTTGGGGGACATGGGACAAACTAAGTGATAAGGTCTCTTAAAGGAAGTATGTTACTGGAAACATGCCCTGTAATACCTTGTGGTTATCCCCTGACTCTCTTACTGTTTCCTAACAATCATATTATAGAAATTCCTCAGGTCTTCTCTTAGAGGAAGAGAAAGAAGTAACATACTCATATAGCTGAAGTCCACTTAAATCATAAGGTTGATGGACCAAAACTATTATTTTAGCTAATGTGAGATCTTTACGTGCTTTCCAGGTGTCACTTTTTACACATTATGGTATTTCCCATTCTAGAGGTATAGGGAGCACTCCACACTATGTTACTATAAAACTAGAAACTGTAGTAATCTGAGGACATGCATTCAGGCAAAATAACCACGAACATAAAATGTTTATATTAAAATTGAGTATTTACGGAATAGGTAATATTCTTTTTTTTTTAATTTAAACATGTTACAGCTTGATCTGATTCCCCTCCTTCCTCTCTTCCCAGTCCCACCCTCACACCCCCCCTTCCCCATTCTCCTTTCTCCCTTCTCCTTCTCAGAAAAAGTAAATCTCCCACATTTTATAGACTCACCATGGCACATCAAGTTCACAGCATGACAAAGTGCATCTTCTGCCACTGAGGCAGCCCAACTAGGGGAAAAGGGTACAAAGACAGTCAACAGAGAGCCTCTACTCCCATTGTAAGAGAACCTTCATGATGACCAAGGTGCATATCTGTTACATATGTATAGGAGATCTAGGTCCAGCCCACACATGCTCTTTGGTTGGTGGTTCAGTCTCTGTGAGCTCCCATGGGTCTAGGTTAGTTAACTCTGTAGGTCTTCTTGTGGTGTCCTTGACCCCTCAGGCTTCCTCTATTCTTACTCTCACTCTTCCATATGACTCCCCAAGCTCTGTTTAATGTTTGGCTGTGGGTCTCTACATATGTTTTCATCATCTGCTGGGTGAAGCCTCTCAGAGGAGTTATACTTGGTACCTGTCTACAGACATAGCACAGTAACAATAGTGTCAGGAGTTGGCTCTCTCACATGTGGTAGGTCTCATGTTGTGCTAGTCATTAGTTCCCTCAATCTATCTTACCTATTTTTTCATATGAAGAATTTGAGTCAAGGTGAAGATAAACTATTTTTTTAAGTTTATATGAGCATAGCTGGTCAATAAGAAGCCAAAACTTAGAAACAAGATTAATAACTAATTTGTTACCCAAATAGTACCACACAAACTTGAGGTTGGCTGACCTTTTGGAAATGCTGATTTGCTTTTATAACACAACAGTTTTGAAGTCTTACTACCTTCTCTGGTATATTGTTGTCTATTAATTTGACTTTTTAATAATACCTATGCAAATAGGACTGTGGATATCTTGTTTCTTGTTCAAGCTACTTAATGTTTGTTAAACATATTTGTGAAGAATATCAGAGTCATCCTTGACATTTTTTTCTTCTTCCATAACTACATTCTGTCTGACATTTCCTGATAGTCTCTGAGCTCAGTCTAAGAGGTTGGACTCACTTTTCTAAGGTTCTCCTCCCTCTACCTGATCTGGGTAACCCCAGATCTTGTAAGGTGCATCACATAGCCCTCAGGGGAGATTACAAGCCTGACTCTCTCTTGATAAGAAAGCCTGTTTGGCTTTCACCTATGGATACCTGGACATACCCACCCTATGCTAATAAGATATCTTGGTGTCTTATCACCCTGCACAAAACTAAAGTCCAAGTGGATCAAAGACCTCAACATAAAGCCAGACATGCTAAACCTGTTAGAAGAAAAAGTGGGGAAGATCCTCGAACTTGTTGGCATAGGAGACAATGTCCTGAACACAACACCAACAGCACAGGCTCTAAAATCAACAATCAATAAATGGGACCTCATGAAAATGAAAAGCTTCTGTCAAGCAAAGGACACTGTTGTCAGACTTGGAAAAGATCTTCACCAACCCTATATCTGACAAAGGGCTACTATACAGAATATGTAAAGAACTCAAGAAATTAGACAGCAACAAATCAAGTAATCCAATTAAAAATAGGGTACAGAGCTAAACAGAGAATTCTCAACAGAGGAATATCGAATGGCAGATAAACACTTACAAGAAATGCTCAACATCCTTAGCTATCAGGGAAATGGAAATCAAAATCACCCTGAGATTTCACCTTATACCCATCAGAATGGCTAAGATCAAAACTCAAGTGACAATACATGCTGGAGAGGGTTTGGAGAAAGGCAACCCCTTCCATTACTGGTGGGAATGTAAATTTGTACAACTACTTTGGAAATCAATCTGGCACTTTCTCAGACAATTAAGAATAGTGCTACCTCAAGATCCAACTATACTACTCCTAGGCATATATCCAAAATATTCTCAAGTACAAAACAAGGGCATTTGTTCAACAATGTTCATAGATGCTTTATTTTTAATAGCTAGAACATGGAAACAATCCAGATATCCTTCAGTTGAGTAATGGATACAGAAATTGTGGCACATTTACACAATGGAATACTACTTAGCAATTAAAAACAAGGAAATCATGAAATTTGCATGAAAATGGTGGGAACTAGAGAAGATCATCCTGAGTGAGGTATCCCAGAAACAGAAAGACACACATGTTATACACTCATGTAAAAGTTGAATTAAAGATATAATATAGGATAATTATACTAAAATCTTTAGTATAATTACCTAAAGAAGCTAAGCAAGAAGGAGGCCCTGGGTAAAATGATTGATCCTCATTCTGTAAGGCAAAGAGAATGGACATGGGAAGAAGGACAAAACAGGGAAGAGGACAGGAGCCTACCACAGAAGAACTCTGAAAGATGCTACCCTGCAGGGTATCAAAGCAGAGGAGGGGACTCATAGCCAAACTTTGGGCATAGTGCAGGGAATCTTATGAAAGAAGGGGGAGATAGAAAGACCTGGAGAGGACAGGAGCTCCACAAGGAGAGCAATAGAGCCAAGAAATCAGAGCCCAGGGGGCTTTTCTGAGACTGATACTCCAACCAAGGACCACTCACAAAGATAACCTAGAACCCTTGAATAGATGTAGCCCATGGCAGCTGAGTCTCCAAGTGGGTTTCCCTAGTAAGGAGAACAAGGACTATCTCTGACATGAACTCAGTGGTTGGCTCTTTGATCACCTCTCCCTGAGGTGGCAGCATTATCAGCCACAGAGGAAGACAATGCAGCCAGTCCTGATGAGACCTGAGAGACTAGTATCAGATAGAAAGGGAGGAGGACCTTCCTGATCAATGGACTGGGGGAGGGGCATGAGAGGAGAAGAGGGAGGGAGGGTGGAGATAAGGAGGAAACAAGGGAGGGTGCTACAGTTGAGATACAAACTGAATAAACTGTTATTAAAAAATTAAATTGCTTCTATTCCTTTCTTCCCTCTAGGTCCTCTGTTATCCTTGCTTAAGGCCCTCACATGCCCCAACCACTACTTGTTACATATGTGTGTATGTGTGGGAGTTTTATACACAAATATATGAATGCAATCTATTCTGTCTGGCGAGCATATGTGTGTGTGTGTTCAATGCTGACCATTCTTCACTGAAAAACCAATGAGGAGGCTCATCCCTGGGAAAGGTTAATTCTCCTTCACCCAGCAGTTATTACTTGTCTGAGTTTTTATTATCTAGGGGTGGAACCATCCATAAATTTACCCCTTTCACATTAACATGCCCATTGATATTGCTATTGTTCTGATTTTATTTATGCAGCCACTTCTTTGTTAAATTTAGTTATTTATTCACTTTACATCTTTATTGCAGCTCTCCTCCTGTCCTCCCAATACCCCCACTAACAAACTCCTACCCCCATTCTCCCCTCTCCTACTCTTCAGAGAAGTAGGAGGTCCCCCATGAATACTAACCCTCCCTGACACATTAAGTGGTTTATGCAGCCGTTTTAAGAAAGACTGTTTCACAGTAGCCTTTTTGGTATTCTGGCTCTTGCATCTTTATATCCTTTCTTCTGTGATGTTCCCTGGGTATTGATACAGGAGGTGGTCTCTCCTCTATTCATTGATATTTGCATTGTGTCCAGTTATAGTTTTCTGTGAAGGTCTTCATTTGCTGTAAACAGAAACTTCATTGAAGAGGAGTGATAGGCACACTTAGGTATGGTTATAAATTTACATTTATATGCATATATTTGTATATGTATATATGTATATATTTATCTTTATAAAAGAACTTAAATTATACACACACACACACACACACACACACACACACACACACACACACATATATATATATATATATATATATATATATATATATATATATATATATATATATATATATAATATATTCCTTAAAACAAGTTAAGCCAGTTGGGCTGATGATGCTCCCTCTAGGAACCATAGGCTAACAAAAATCCCAGTATCAACTATGAGACTCCTCCTTTAAAAAGGTTGGTCAGAAAAGTCCAAATGACTCCAAAACCAATATAGATTATTGATGCAGCCTTAGTTGCTTCTCAGAGGTTGATGGTGGGGCACTACTGTTAAACATTTAGGCCACAGAACTCGAATGACTCATGCTGGATCTGAAATGAAATTCTCTTTCATGTAGTCGAGCTTCATGTTTCCAGGAAATACTATGCAAGTTTCCAAGGGATAGAAGCAATTAAAGTGTCCTACCCAGATAGAATGCCTATAAGCCATGGCAATTGGAAACTTGTCAGGATACACATAAAGGTACAACAAGTGGCACTAACATATCAGTGTCAACCAAAGCTGTGTAACTGGAATTAAGGCCCACTCATCAGGATCAATATCATACAATGTACTGGAAAGCTATACAGCTTCATGGGACTAGTAAGGTCACAGACCTTAGAAAAGAAATTACTAGTGTCATATTGCTAGACCACCATTATTTACTACTATAGATCACAGGAGTGAATATCAGAAAACAGCTCTAGGACATTGGTTCTTCTCCTTTGGTTCTTCTCCTTCCACTGTATAGGTCCTGGGTATTCAACTCAGGTTACCAGGTTTGGCAGCATGTGAATTTATCTGCTGAGACATCTTCCTGGCCCCTACTACAGATTATTTAAGTAATTTTTAAATGTAATACTTATGTATACAATATCTGCATGTATGCCTTTACACCAAAAGAAGGCACCGGATCTCATTATAGATGATTTCAAGCCACTGTGTGGTTGCTGGGAATTAACCTCAGGACCTCTGGAAGAGCAGACTGTGCTCATAATCTCTGAGGTATCTCTCCAGCCCCATTTAAGTAATTTTTATGTTTTAAAAATTAATAGCTTATTTTAAAAGAAATTTTAGGTTGAAAGAAAAAAAAAAAAAAAAAAACAATGTGTTTCTCTTCTCACCCTCACAGGCTTTAAAAAAAATTATTTTGTCCCAGTGTAGAATGTTTTCTAGAGTTGATAAACCTATACCAATGTGTTACAATTAACTTAGATCCATAGATTTAATTAGGTTTATCTTTTTTTATTGTTCTATAGGTTTTGAGAACTACACTACGATATTAACTGTTAAAGTTTCTACAAAATAGTTCACTAAAACTCCCTTGTATTCTACCATTAAAATCTTTCTTACTCCTGTTAAATTCCTGTAAACCACTAACGTCGTTATTTCTTCCTTCTCTTCTTCCTACTCCCACCACTGCACATCTACAAACACACTATTTAGGTACTATTACAAGAACTAATATTTCCCAAAGCAGTAATAGGCGAAATATAGGTAAGTTTTATATTTTTCTTTCATTAAAGACTATTAGAGATTATCTAATTCAATGGTTCTTACCCTTTGGTATTTTTATATGATTCAATATTTCACTATTTTATTACAGGTGGGAAGAGATAAGAGTCTGAACCAACATGTCATTTTGTTTTGAAAATATAAATTAGCTATTACCGCACTGGAGACAACAGAACAACTTAACACAGTCTTGAAAATCCTGTATCTTTGGGGCCTACATAAACTAGATTACCTAATAATTTCTGAATGCTCAGGACAATACATAGTCTCAGTAGGGTAATGTTAGAGGGCAAATACATGATAAATGTTAAGGGCATTTTAATTTAATGTGCCAACTTGGCTGGGCCACAGTGTCCAAACTTGGTGAAATACTTCTGGATAATTCTTGTAAAGTTTGTAACACCAGTGTTTAAATCATCCCTCTGTAATGCACATGAGCTCATCCCACTCACATGATGGCCTCAAGAGAGTCAAGGGAACCTATTCTGCAAGCAAAAAGCCTTCAACCTTGAACCGCTGTATTTAGTTCTTCCCGTGGAATCCCTTTTTTTTTTCTTTTTCACAGTGATGAACAGATTTTGAACTTGTCAATCCTTTAATTGTATGATCCAATTTATTAAAATGAGTTCCATTTCTTTATGTGCATGCATCCTACTGCTTTTGTTTATTTTATGAATACCTTCAGCTGGCAAGTTCACTAGCGACTGCAGAACAGGAGCTATTATCTTAGAAATCAGAGGACATGATGCTGAAGGACAGACTCTCCCTTGCAATGATAAGGGTCTGAGAAACTTCTCTCATCCTTCATATATTTGAACATTTTATTTGCAATAAATAATAACAGAAAAAATTGACTAAGAGATTGATATTTTTAATAAGAAATTGTACCATAACTTACAGGTTTAAATCATAATGAGAAACTAGGTTTTCCTCATTCACACCATGGATAAAGAACTCATGAGAGAGAAACAATGGAAAGAACATTAACAAGAGACCAGAAAATGCAACCATCTCCCCATTCTGGAATTTTCACAATTATGTTCCATGAATCCCAAAGTCACACCACAGTGCTGTAGGTCCACATGCTGACCAGAATGGCTCTTCTTTGCCTTGACTTGAGTCACATGGCAGAGATTACATAAGCAGAAATCTAATGCACAGTAGTTTAAGCTAAGTATCAAGAGCTATACTACAGCAAAATATGGGTTATCCTCCTTTGTATGACATGAATCCTGTACTTGGAAACTACACATAGGAAATGCACCTTAAATACAAAGTACTTCTCTCAAATGAAGAGAGTGCCTTATGGGAGGCAGTATTCTGAGTATTGTCCAGTCTGATGCTCTTTTGTAGCATAGTCAGCTATTATTTTTATTACTCTAGTATAAATGGTGACTTCATTCATCACCCACCAATCTGTACTGACTAGTGGTTTAGCCCAAGACACAGATCAAATTAATTTGAGACAAAATAAAAATGCACTGTTTCTTTGTTCTCTATTATACCATGGAAAAGAACTATTTATCTACACAATCAATATATTTAATCTTTATATTTGACAAATCCTTTCATTGGTTTAAGTACAATATTTTCATTAAAGTTTTTTAAAATTATTTTTAGGAAAAGTTGTAAGGTTTTATTTTAGTAAGAGAATGGTTATTATTTTGATTCTAGGCTGTGATGGTTTGAACAAGAATGGCCACATAAGCTCATAATTTGAGCCCCTAGTCAACAAGTGACACTATTTAAAAGAATTAGGATTAAGAGGTATGGCCTTGTTGAAAGAAATGTGTCACAGGGGTTTGCTTTGAGGTTTCAAAAGCCCATGCCAGACCCACTGTATCATTCTCTTTCTATAGAGCAGGATGTAGTTCTCAGCTACTTCTCCAGTACATCCTTGAACACCACCATGCTTTCTGCTATAATAATAATTAACTATACCTCTAAAACTATAAGCAAGTCCCTAATTAAATGTTTTCTCTGATAATAGTTGCTTTGATCACTGTTTCTTTTCACAACAAAAGAAGAATTACTGCAAAATTATAAGAAAAAGAATTCTTGAGAATTCTACTCCTCTCTGAAAAATATTAATGTTATTTATAAAATTAGTAATATTCATTAGTATTTCAAAATAAATGGGAACTAAACAAATATTATAATATATTACAATGTGGTCAATATGAAAGCTATTGGGATAAACCTTGCACATGTCAAAGCAATAGTAAGTTATGTGCTATCAAATTGAGTAGTCCTTACTTTAAATGCTTAGTACCAAATATGCTTCAGATTTTACACTGTTTTTTAAATAACATAATATTTGAATATACATAATGAGATATTTTAGTCATGATAGTAAAATATAAACAATAAATTCAGTTATATTTTGTGCATACATAATTCACATAGCCTGAGGATAATTTCAAACATTCTTAGTACTTTTCTATTTTTCTAAAATTTTTAATTTTAGTTTTAGGTGTGTGTGTAGGTGGGTTGGTGAGTAAGAGAGGGAGAGAGAAAGAGATAGAGAGAGTAGGGTCCATGGAAGCCAGAAGACAAAAATGAATTCCTTGGTGCTGGAATTACAGGATATTGTGAGTCATACAGTTTTAAGTGCGAGTAACTCAAGTCTGGTACTCTGGAAGAACAATATGTATTTTTAATTGCTGAGATATCTATCTAACCTTGGCCCCTTTGATTTTCTTTCTTTCTTTCTTTCTTTTTTTTTTTTTTTTTTTGAGAGAGAGGATTTCTTTGTATAGTCCTGGCTGTCCTGGAACTCACTCTGTAGATCAAGCTGGTTCAATCTGTTTGCTTCTGCCTCCCAAGTGCTGGGATTAAGGGTGTATGCCACTACACCTGACTTGGTACCTTTAAATTTTAACTACAACAAGTCATATAAGATGAAATATATTTTTAGTGTGTGGAGTCAGATTTATATATAAATTTTTCTATTTTGAAGTATTTCAGATTTGGATTTTTGGACTCCTTGATGTATAGCAATGAATACAGTATGTGTACCCATACATGAATAAAACTCAGTGAAAAAGTGAGCCATAATCTTGATAGAAAGTTTTAAGGATATATGAATTTTGATAGTTATTTTTAAAATTACAAGACACATAAACTATTTGTGATCCCTACTATGAAGTCAAAATAAATACTGTGGACAGTGGAAGTGCGTGGGAAGATGAGGGTTGGTAAATGTTACCACTACAGCTCCTCACCTTTCAACTGAAGCCACCTCTAAAACATATTCTCCCAGAGGAAATAATGGCTTAAGATAGTTATATAGGCCTCATGACTTTCCATAACAATATGATTAAATTTCTGTAGTGTAGGAAATGATAATGAATCTTTCTCAGAAAAAAAAATTAAAAATGAGTTCTGTTGTATTTTTCTTTTATTTCTTCTTAGCAACTCAGCCTGCGGTAAGCACAATGCAACACTAAAGACATACAAACTTACAGTTTAATCCATACTTCATTTTCTGTGCCTTAGAATAGTGATATCTTTTCCTATAGATTTCTTCCTTTATATCAAAAACTGTTATCAGGGATTGTTCAAGAGAACCTTCAAAGAATCACAGAATTTCCAAGTCTGAGACTGTAGACTGGAGTTAAGTTGATTTCATGCTTTAAGACAGAAAAATGCATGAAAAAGTCAGCAAAACTGATGTGCAGTTTGTGACTCCAGCATGGGAAGCAGGTAAGCTAATTGTAGATATTCATCTCTTCCTTTGCCTCTCCAGATCCAATCCCCCAGCTTCATTCTTAACTCTATAGGAGACAACCTGTTGCTGGCTCCTTTTGACACCTGCCCCCATCTACCGTGGCTTGCAGAGATATGGCTTGCAGAGATATTCCCCTCCTAACTTCCCTCCCTCCACTCATTCTTTTTCTTAGCTGCAAACTCCAGTAGAAACTCCCTGAAAATTAACAGGCCTCTCAAAGGCAGAAAAGCAGATAGGCTAACTGCAGATCTCCGTTCCTTGGAGTCAAACCCCAAGACTCATAGTCATCAGTGCATTAAACAGTAGCCTGCTGCAGCTTCTCCTCACTTCTGTCCTCCTTCCATGGAACTAAGCAGACCCTTGTGGAACATCTTGCTTTTATCCATCCTGCGAGACAGCCTAAGTATCCCATCCATACATCCCCATTCTTAAGTGTCAGCTCCTAATACTTAGAAACACATTTTTACCTGGAATCCACAGTGGCTACACCAATCAGGATCCCAGAAGAATTTCCTACTAGGCAACATACAGCAATCATACTGTCCTGAACCAAAGAGGGAAACAGAAACAAAGGACAAAATATTCATCCAACTGAGATAAAACTAGAAATCAGCAACTAGAATTACAATCTTCCCCAAACCATATGCCTATACAAAAACATAAAGACATAATCAATAACATCTAAAACAATATGTGTCCATGAGAGCCCCACAACTCTACCAAAGCAGCTCCTGTGTACTGCAATATAAATGAAGCCCAAGTAAAAGACTTTATAATTGACTTTATGTTATAGGTGTCTTTAAAGAAAAATTTAAAAAATCCCTTAAAGAAATCTATGAAAACACAAACAATAGAAAGAAATGAACAAAACTATTGAAGACATGGAAATTGAAACAGAATCAATAAAGAAAATCTAAACTGAAAGAAATCTAGAATTGAAAATTTTAATTAATCAATTAATTACAATTTATTCACTTTGTCTCCCTGCTGCAGCCCCCTCCTTCTTCTCCCCCCAGTCCAACTCACACTCCCTCTTCTCCCCCTATGTCCTTTTCCTAGTCCCCTGATAGGGGAGGACCTCCTCCCCTTCTATCTGACCCTGTCTTATCAGGTCTCATCAAGGCTCCCTGCCTTATCTTCCTCTGTGGCCTGGCAAAGCTGCACACCCCCAAGGGGAGGTGATTAGAGAGCCAGCCACTGAGTTCATTTCAGAGTCAGCCCCTTTACCCCTTACTAGGGAACCCACTTGGAAACTGAACAACCAATGGGCTTTCTTTGAATAAGAGGTCTAGCTCATCTCTATGCATGTGGTCCTTAGTTCCAGTATTTGTCTCTGCAGGCAACCCTAGGCCCAGGTATTATGGCTCTGTTGTTCTCCTTATCGAGTTCCTGTCCCCTCCAGGTCTTTCTATCTCTCTCTTCTTTCATAAGAATTCTGCTCCTCTTGGGTGTGTCTGCTTCTTCTTCTTTTTTTTTTTCCTAGGGTTTTCAGTTGGGCCATTAACTTGCTTTTATGTGATGTTACAAATTTCTTCTTGAGGGCACTTAGAGCTATGGATTTTCCTCTGAACACTGCTTTTCAAAGTGTCCCATAAATTTGGGTTTGTTGTGCCTTCATTTTCATTGAATTCTAGGAATTCTTTAATTTATTTCTTTATTTCTTCCTTGACCCAGCTGTCATTGAGTAGCAAGTTGTTCAGTTTCCATGTGCATGTCGGGTTTTTATTATTTCTGTTGTTGTTGAGGTCCAGCTTTAGCCCATGGTGGTCAAATAGAATACAGGGATTATTTCAATCTTCTTGTATCTTTTGGAGAAGGTTCCATGTGGTCCTGAAAAGAAGGTATACTCTTTTGAGTTTGGGTGGCTCTTTGACCTCCCTTCCCCTGGGAGAAGCACCCTTGCTAGGCCAGAGAGGACAACTTTGCAGCCAGTCCTGAAGACACCTGATAAACCAATATCAGATGGAAGGGGAGGAGTTTCTCCCTTATCAGTGGACTTGAAAAGGGGCAGGGAGGAGATGACGGTGGGAGGGTGGGATTGGGAGGGAAAGAGGGAGTAGGATACAGCAGGGATACAAAGTTAACAAACTGTAACTAATATTAAAAAATAAAAATAAAAATAAAGAAAAACGAATTCTGGCAAATTTTGGGATTCTTCCCAAAGTTTGGCTATGAGTCTTGGCATCTTCTTTGATACTCTGGTTGGTAAATGGTAAACTTCAAGGCAAGTCTCACCAACAGAATAAAATAAATGAAAGAAACAATCAGGCATTGAAGGTATAATAGAAGAAACAGACACTTCAGTAAAAGAAAATGAATAACAGGAATAGAGAAAGAAGAAGAAACCCAGGTCAGGACATAGAAAGTATTTTCAACAAAATCATAGAAAAAAAATCCCTATTCTAAAAAAGAAGATACCTTTCATGGTACAAGAAACATGCAAAACACCACAATGAGAAATGACAGGTTAGAAGAAAGAGACAGAAAAATTAGGATAACTTTGGGAGGGCAATCAGTCAGTACTGAAAACACCAAATTTAACCCACAGTTTCTTTTTAAAGAGAAAGATATATTCTTACCAATCATTGGTGGATGAATTCCATCATTCTTATGATGAATATTCCTCAGAGAGAACTTACCTGTCTTTGGCTATCTAATCCTGCTTTAAGGGGAATGAAAAGAGTGTTGGAGCCATAACTTAAGGACTTCTGCCTTCAAAAACAAAAGGCTTCAAAAACTTCAAAGCATAGGGAAAAAGCAGCATCATAAGTAAAAATATAACTACAAAGCAAAAATTTCTCATTTCGTAGAAATAAAAGGAGGCCAAGTTGGAAATACAGAACAAAATTGTTCCCGAAGAGAATTTATTAGCTGCTTTAGAAACATCAAAAGTCAAAGGTCTAACCTTTTGCATAGATACTACTTCTTGATGTAACAGGACCAAGTCTAGAGACAAGTTGGTGTGATATCATACACCCTGCAAATATTTCTTAACCTTATGCCATGTGAAATCATTTTCCTTATATTTTAAAGGTGTAAAACAATTTCACTGATAATTAGCATGACAATTCAAATGTGATTTAATTTTTAATCCTTGCAATTTATCTCCTAAAACTTGCAAAATTTCATATAAGCATCTATTATGTCTTTCATCATTTTGCAGTCCTAAAATTACAGTAATATTATGAGATAAATCATTAACATAACTAGGTGTTTGTACTTCTTTTGTCAAAGCAATAGCAGCTGTCATACTTGTAGCTATCAAAGCAATCAAAGCAAAAATTTTTGCTCTAATCAAGTCTGCCATATGTTTAGTTCTACTCAGAGCTCTCTCTAATTCTTCCAATACCTGCAAACTTTTATCTAAATACCAAGTGGCTGATATAATTTACAGGAACCATAACAAATAATGGTTGATATAAAATCAGAATTAAAGTTTCTTGAGTAACAATTGATGAGCAATTGGAAAGATTAACAATTCAAGCAAGAAACATTAATGTATACAGACATATTTCCAATTTTAGCATTATCTGTTAAAAATACATAAGGGTAGGTTAAGCAACCAGAGATATTCTTCCTAAAATCATGGCCATAACTACTGTTATTAATCTTTGTATCAGTACATAAAGTAAGAGGATACATTTCTGTAGCCATTTCCCATAATTGTCTCTGGAGTAATCCAACTTCCTGAAGCAAGTTTTTTTTATTCCCTAAATATGTTTGATTCCCTGACTAGCTAATTATCTTAGTGACATTACTAATAGAGAATTGAACAGGTAAGTTATGATAACAACACTCCCAATTAATAGACTTATTATATATGGGGTCTAATAAATCACCTGATTTTAATGAACATGGTCTGACATTTTGTGAATATAAAACTTGAGAAATATTAGTCACTTCAAACCGTGGCATAACCATCATGACACTTTGTTGAGTGTTCTTTGTGATATTGGCAGTACATGTTTGTGATGTAACTGTGACATATCCCTCTTGAGTAGCATTTTTTACAAAGTATATGGAACAGCCATACTGATGCCAGAATAATAAACTGGCTGTGAAGTCACTTGGTGCTCAATCCAAGGAAAACCTAGTAAGTGAGTGTAATTAGTATGTCCAGACCATCCCAAGGAACAGGATATAGCAGAGGAGGATCAGCAACAAATGCCCAGTATGGTTCTCCTGCTCCACTCATCAACAGAAACTATATGATCAGCAGCAATGGCAGTGTCCTCAAACCACAACAGTCATTCAGGTAACCAATGGGAGTTTTCTGCATCCTGTGGAAAAACACAAACATGTCCTCATCCCCATGTCAAAATCAGGTTGGGCCCATTCCATTGTCCAGTTAAAGGTCCTTACTATTTCACCATGGAAAAATTATCTTTAGTCTTTGGGTACCAAAAACATTCTGCAGCTAACATACCTGTTTGTCCATTCTTTTTTTAAACTTAAAATAAGCAAAGCATGATTTAAATAATTCTTTGGAGTCCTGGGATATAACTCCCCCTTTTCTGTATTTTGTAATTGTTGCTTTAATGCACCATATGCTCTTTCAACAATACCTTATCTTTGTGGGTTATAAGGAATTTTAGTTCTGTGGGTAACATTAAAGTGCATACAAAAAGTTTGAAATGCCTTACCAATATATCCAGTTTTAATGACTTTTGGTATGCCCATAATAGTGAAGCATAATAAGCAATGAGCAATACTGTGTTTAGCAGCTTCTCCTGTTTATGCAAAAGCAAAAGTAAAGCCAGAAAAACTATCCACTACTACATGAACATATTTCTGTTGTCCAAACTCTGATATATGAGTAACATCCATCTGCCAAAGTTGATAAGGAGTAATCCCCAATGGATTAACAACCAAGTGTGGTACAGCTGTAAATTGTAGATACTGTGGGCATTGTTTTACAATTTGACAAGCAGCTTCATGGGTGATATGATACTGTTTTCTTAGGCTATTACTATTTTGATGAAGCAAGGCATGAGATTGTTGTGATAATTCAATTTGAGATAGGACAATAAACTTGAACTGAATCAGTTCACAGACCTTAGTATTTCCTTCTGATAATGGACCAGGAATACCAGTGTGAGCTCTTATATAACCAACATAATAAGCATGCTTCCTGTTCTCATGCAAAGTTCTATCTGCTGAAATATCTACAATATTTGTGTATTACTAGTTTCCAAATAAGGAACAGTTCCTAAAAGAATTAAGGCTCCAGCAATATATTAACAATCTATATAAAGGTTAAAAGGTAAATTGGTAAGAATTTCAAAAACAGCAGCAACAGCTTTTAGTTCAATAAATTGAGCAGAAGCAGGTTGAAAATTAAGTACTGTCCTTTTTCCTTGAACAATAAATGCTGCATTACCAATATAACTATCAGTGAACACCTGCACAGCTTGAGGTAAGGGTGACATTCTTAAATTAATAGGAAATATAAAATTATGCATACTAGCAAATTTCAACAACTTATGTTTTTATAATGATTATCAGTTTCCCATAAAATGTGCTAAAGCAATAGGCCATAATTCAGTATTTTGGAATAATCAATCAATTCATATTTTAGTATTAGGAGCTATAAAAGTATTAGGATCTTTACCAAAGTATTTATGGGATTCCATTCTAGAGTTCTGAACTAACATTACCACTGCTTCATAATAAGGAGTAATTACACAGACAGGTGATACAGATAAGTGTATCCCAAAAAAATACCATTTTGCCAAAGTACAGCAGTGGGTATATGAGATGTAGGTAGACTATATACCTCTAAAGGCAAGTCACAATCAATATATGATATTGTTTGATTACTAATGGTGGTTTCCACCTTTTCTAGTGTTATTCTGTTTTCCTTGGTGATTGTCCTGAGAGACAAAGGATTAGAATCTCCCTTTAAAATATCAAACAAAGGTTTCAATTCTCTTACGTATAACTTAAAATAGGGTCGTAGCCATTAATATCGCCTAACAGTTTTTTGGAAGTTATTTAAAGTCTTCAAATTATCCTTTCTTATTTGTATCTTTTATGGCAAACTCTCCTTGGGATATAATTGGTGTCCCACGTATTTACATACAGGCTGTCATTGCACCTTTTCAGGAACAATTATCAATCCATGCCTTTGCAATGCTTCTTGCAAAGCAACATAAACCTGTAATAATTTATTTTTTTGCTTATCTGCTAACAGTATATCATCCATATAATGCACAACATACATTTGAGAATAACTTATTCTTACTGAATTTACAGCATGAACTACAAATTTTTGACATAGTGTAGGACTGTTAGCCATACCTTGGGGCAAAACTTTCCAATAATAATGTTGCATAGGTTCTGGAAAGTTTATAGAAGTAACACTGAAAGCAAGCCTTTTACAGTATTTAGGATGCAAAGATATAGTATAAAAACAATCTTTCAAATCAATAATAATCTTAAATATGTTTTCAGTTATGGCTGAGGGGGAAGGAAAACCTACTTGTAATACTCCAATTAATTCCATAGTGTCATTCACTTTCATGAGGTCTTGTAAAAATCTTCATTTCCCTGACTTCTTTTTAATTACAAAATTGGAGAGTTCCACAGGAAGTTAGAAGGTTCAATGTGACCACCATCAAGCTGCTCCTTCCCAGAATCAATCCCCATGTACCTTTTGGAACTGGTCCATAAACATTAGTAGAAAGAGCTTACATTCTCATCTCATGGGTTAATACTGTGTAGATGGAGGGACCAAGGTTCAATCCTGCACTTTTTGAGGCGGTTCTATATAGTTCCTGAATGAGCTCTAATACACCCTATACAACAAGGTTGTACAAGGCTCTGGACACTTTGTTCTATCTTTCTAAACAGATCTTGTATTTCTTTATTAGCTCTATCAATACATGTTACAGTTTCTAGGACTTGCAAAGCCTTAGCAATATAATAGCTACCAGCGTATAAATTAAAAGAAGTAGAAGCCATATTCTTAAATACTGCATCTACAGCTCATAATTCTACAACTTGAGCTGAGGCTGGTAATGTTTGCAAAACAAAATTTTGTCCCTGCTTTATATGTATAGTTTAAAACACCTGATGAACTTTAAAATGTTTCACAGACTTATATATTTAAATATTTCTTAAAAACCTGTTTTTGCAATTTCAAAATAAAGTACCCCTTTAAGAGTGAAATCACAGAACATAACCATAGTTTTAAAAGTCAAAACTAAATTTTATATTAAGTTTGGAGACTTGATTATTTAGTGGGATCATGACATTTGTTGTTTAGAATGGTTTCAACACTAGGTCTTAAGTTTAAGTTAATCTTATGTTACAGATTTTAAACATATTCAATAACCAATAATCTATAACCAAGACATATGGAACAGAGCAAACATATACATTCAAAATAGACAGACAAAATGTTGCTTACTTCTTTAGCTGTAATTTCAAGGAAGGACCATCTTTCTACCTGTTGAATCAATTTTCATGACCATAGAGGCTTTGTAGCAGAATTATCCATTAGCTTTCTTACTGGAAATACTGAGAAGCTGCTGAAGCCACTTTAAGAGGAAGCTGCACAGGCCACCCCTGGCAAGTTTCTAGTTCAACCCAGGCAGGAGACTGAAATGCTGCAAAAGTGCAGGGCTTTAAGGACAGAGCTAGCTTAACAGTGTCTACTCTAACAAATGAGATGCTTTTCTTTGACTGGAGAAGCAGCTTTTCTCTAAAAATTTTGGAATAAGCTAAACCAAATTAAAGGATAAACAGACAGCCAGCAGATAAAGTTTGGTTCATGATTACTCACAGTTAATCCAGAAAAGTCCACAATAAGACAAAGATAAGCATAACGCAAAGGACAGGTACAAGACACTCCTGGGATTCAGATAAACACAAAACATCAAACCAGCATCTCCTGACTTTGCTCTCTGTTCATGAGAGGCAAAGAGACCCCATGCTGGTTCAAACATTAAATGAGAGTCATCCAACTCCCCATGGGAGTTAGGAGTATTGACCCTCCTAGAACCTGCTGAGAGTCTAATGACTCTCTCTGAGAGCTTGAGCATCCTCCGATGTCCCTTTGTAACTTCTGCAATTGTACAGAAAGAAACTCTACCACACCAGTCAACTTTCTTATCTCCTTTTTGTATTTATCTTTTACAACACACTCAGCCATATTCATAGTTAAAAGCAGGCAAAAATCATCCTCATTGTGGTATTCAGCTGCCTCTTCTCTAACGCCTCTGAATTCTCTGGGTCAAGAGGATCATCCATGCTCAGCGCAGACCTAACTGCCTGGGGCCTGCAGCCACTGAGGCGGAGCCCCAAGTCCTTTATCGGCAAAGGCCAGCAGTACTGTGTCTCGGAGCCCCAGATTCACGAGCGGCAGCTGCACCATCCTCCCAGGGCCCGAGTCTGCTAGACGCCATACTAGCTCCGCAGGATCGCGATCACTGACGGTACGGCCCGCCCAATACCACAGTGACAGAGAATACGCTATATACTCACCAAAACCAGACAGAAACGCCATACAAGCTAGACACACCAGGCGCTGGGCCTCCGAAGCTTGGAGAGCACAGTAAAGAGACCCCAGGACTTCCCAGAAAGCATCTGGACTAGCAACCCAGTCTCCAGTTACAGCGGGACTTTCTAACCTGGCGGCGGAGCAGCACTGAGCTGGCGGGGCACATCAGCCCTCCAGTTTAAGACTAACCAGGGCCAAACCAGAGAACAGAAAGGCTGGTTACCCCGATTCCCACTGACGTGACCACCCTGAAATCTCCAGCTGCAGCAAGACCTCATAACCTGGCAGTGACAGCAGCACGGAACTGGTGGAGCACATCAAAGAAGCAGGGCCAAACCAGAGAGCAGACAGCCCAGATACGCCGATCTCTGCCAAGTGTCCTGCCTGTACAGCTAGTCCTCAGCATACGCTAAGGACACGGGACCTCTCTCAACTTCCTGAAGAATTCTCCAGACTCGAGAGAGAGACAGTACCAGTCTGATCGGCTGAATCCAAAAACAAACAGGGAAGGTCTCAGATAAGCCAATGGCCAGGGGTAGGCGAAAGAACATTTCCAACATAAATCAGGACATCATGACTTCACCAGCAAACCCCAAAATCGATGGATATTCCAATTCATCAGAAGCACAGGAAAATGACCTTAAAGCCATGCTTGCTCAATTATTTGAGGCTCATAAGGAGGAAATGAACAAATCTTTCAAAGAGATGGCCAGTCAATTGGAGGTAAAGAAAGAAGAAATAGACAAAACCCTTAAAGAAACACAGGCAAACATAGCCAAACAAATAGAGGCACAAGTAGAGAAGAAATTAGTGGCATACAAAAAGGAAATGAACAAAGAAATAGAGTCCATCGTAGAGAGACAGGAATCCAAATTCAAACACATAAAAGAAATGGTGCAAGGCATGAAAACAGAATTAGAATCAATAAAGAAAACACAAAGTGAGAAAACTCTTGAGCTGGAGAACTTGGAGAAAAGATCAGGAACCACAAAAGTAAGCATCACCAACAGAATACAGGAGATGGAAGAGAGAATCTCTGGAGCTGAAGACACACTTGCAGAAATTGATACTTCTCTCAAAGAAAAAGTAAAATCAGAAAAATTCCAATCACAAAATATCCAAGAAATCAAGGATGCTATGAAAAAACAAAATCTAAGAATAATAGGAATTGATGAAAAAGAAGACTCCAGGCTCCAAGGTCCAGAAAATATTTTCAAAAAAATCATAGAAGAAAATTTTCCCAACTTAAAGAAAGAGATGTCCATAAATATACAAGAGGCCTACAGAACACCAAATAGACTAGACCAGAAAAGAAACACATCACGTCACATCATAGTCAAAACACTAAATCTACAGAACAAAGAAAAGATATTAAAAGCAGCAAGGGAAAAAGGCCAAGTAACATATGAAGGTAGACCTATCAGAATCACACCAGACTTCTCATCAGAAACTATGAAAGCCAGAAGGGCCTGGGCAAGCATCATGGAGACTCTAAGAGATCACAAATGTCAACCCAGACTACTATACCCTGCAAAGCTTTCAATCAACATAGATGGAGAAAACAAAATATTCCATGACAAAACTAAATTTACGCAATATCTACACAGCAAACCAACCCTACAGAAGATACTAGAAGGAAAACTCCAATCCAACGAAAACAACTTCACCCAAGAAAACAGGGCATACAGATAATGTCCCAACAAAAATGAAAAGAAAACAAGCAATGAAACAAGGTAAGATCATCGACTCCATTACACAAGGAACTAACATGCATTGGTCAATATTATCTATCAATATTAATGGACTCAACTCACCAATAAAAAGACACAGGCTAACAGAATGGTTACGGAAACAGGACCCAACATTCTGTTGCATCCAAGAAACACACCTATGCAACAAAGATAAACACTACCTCAGAGTAAAGGGCTGGAAAAATGTTTTTCAAGCAAATGGTTCCAGAAAACAAGCTGGAGTAGCCATCCTAATATCTAATAAAATAGACTTTCAACCCAAGTTAATCAAAAAAGATAAGGAGGGCCACTATATTCTCATCAAAGGAAAAATCCAACAAGAGGACATCACAATTTTGAATATCTATGCCCCAAATACAAGAGCACCTACATTCGTAAATGAAACAATATTAAAGCTTAAATCATACATTGATCCTAATACCTTAATAGTGGGAGACTTCAACACCCCACTCTCATCAAGGGACAGATCAACCAGACAGACACCAAATAGGGAAATGAAAGCACTCACAGAATCCCTAAATCAAATGGACCTAATAGATGTCTACAGATCTTTTCACCCAAACTCAAAAGAGTACACCTTCTTTTCAGCACCGCATGGAACCTTCTCCAAAATAGACCATATAGTTGGTCACAAAGCAAGCCTCAACAGATACAAGAGGATTGAAATAATCCCTTGTATACTATCTGACCACCATGGACTAAAGCTGGACATCAACAACAACAGAAACAACAAAAAGCCGACACGCACATGGAAACTGAACAACTTACTACTCAATGACAGCTGGGTCAAGGAAGAAATAAAGAAAGAAATTAAAGACTTTCTAGAATTCAATGAAAATGAAGGCACAACATACCCAAATTTATGGGACACATTGAAAGCAGTGCTCAGAGGAAAATTTATAGCACTAAGTGCCTACAAGAAGAAATCTGTAACATCACATACAAACAACTTAATGGCCCAACTGAAAAACCTAGAAAAAAAAGAAGCAGATACACCCAAGAGGAGCAGACGGCTGGAAATAATCAAACTAAGGGCAGAAATCAATCAATTAGAAACAAATAAAATTATCCAAAGAATCAATGAAACAAAAAGCTGGTTCTTTGAGAAAATCAACAAGATAGACAAACCCTTAGCCAAACTAACTAAAAAGCAGAGAGAAACCATACAAATCAGCAAAATCAGACAGGAAAATGGGGACATAACTACAGACACTGAGGAAATCCAAACGATTATTAGGTCATACTACAAAAGCCTATATGGCACAAAATTTGAAAATCTAAATGAAATGGATAACTTTCTTGACAGATTCCATCTACCAAAATTAAGTCAAGATCAGGTAGAAAGACTGAATAGTCCTATATCTCCCAAGGAAATAGAAGCAGTCATTAACAGTCTCCCCTCCAAAAAAAGCCCTGGACCAGATGGCTTCAGCGCAGAATTCTACAAGACCTTCAAAGAAGTACTAACACCAATTCTCCACAAACTATTCCATAAAATAGAAACAGAAGGAACACTACCAAACTCATTCTATGAAGCCACAGTCACTTTGATACCTAAACCACACAAAGATCCAACCAAAAAAGAGAACTTCAGACCTATCTCTCTTATGAACATTGATGCAAAAATACTCAATAAAATACTTGCAAACCGAATCCAAGAACACATCAAAGATATCATCCACCATGACCAAGTAGGCTTCATCCCAGGAATGCAAGGGTGGTTCAACATACGGAAATCCATCAATGTAATCCACCACATAAACAAAATGAAGGAGAAAAACCACATGATCATCTCCTTAGATGCTGAAAAAGCATTTGACAAAGTCCAGCACCCATTTATGTTTAAAGTCTTGGAGAGATCAGGGATACAAGGCACATACCTAAAGATAGTAAAGGCAATATACAGCAAGCCTATAGCCAACATCAAACTCAATGGAGAGAAACTTAAAGCAATCCCACTGAAATCAGGGACAAGACAAGGCTGCCCACTCTCTCCATATCTCTTTAACATTGTACTTGAAGTCCTAGCCAGAGCAATAAGACAACTAAAGGAGATCAAGGGGATACAAATCGGAAAGGAAGAGGTCAAAGTGTCACTATTTGCAGATGATATGATAGTATACATGAGCGACCCCAAAGATTCAACCAGAGAACTTCTTCAGCTGATAAACACCTTCAGCAAAGTGGCAGGATACAAAATCAACTCAAAAAAATCAGAGGCCCTCTTGTATACCAAAGACAAAAAGGCTGAGAAAGAAATTAGGGAAACAAAACCCTTCACAATAGCCACTAACAACATAAAGTACCTTGGTGTGACTCTAACCAAGCAAGTGAAAGACCTATTTGAGAAAAACTTCAAGTCTTTGAAGAAAGAAATTGAAGAAGATCTCAGAAGATGGAAAGATCTCCCGTGCTCATGGATTGGTAGGATTAACAATGTGAAAATGGCCATCCTGCCAAAAGCAATCTACAGATTCAATGCAATTCCCATCAAAATACCAACTCAATTCTTTACAGACCTTGAAAAAAAGATTCTCAGCTTCATATGGAGAAACAAAAAACCCAGAATCTCCAAAACGATCCTGTACAACAACAGATCATCTGGAGGTATCTCCATTCCCGATCTCAAGCTGTACTACAGGGCAACAGTAATAAAAACTGCATGGTATTGGCATAGAAACAGAAAGGAGGATCAATGGAATCGCATAGAAGACCCAGAAATAAACCCACACACCTATGAATTCTCAATATTTGACAAAGAAGCCAAATCCATTCAATGGAAAAAAGACAGCATCTTCAACAAATGGTGCTGGACCAACTGGATGTCTACATGCAGAAAAATGAAAATAGATCCATAT